>NW_026698607.1:0-19163 GCF_030435755.1 Ochotona princeps
TGAAACCCGCATGTGGAGCATTCGATTGTGTGAGATGCTCTACCAGGTTCATTCCTAGATAATGCACTCAAAGGGCATGAGCATAGAGTGTGAAAACTGAGTTTCCTTGAGAGCTGCTTGGAAGCCTGATGGTGTGTGAAGTTAGTGAGCCAAATGGAGTTGTTCTCTCACAAGAACCACTCGGATGATCCTTCTTCAATATGCCCTTCACCAACATGCAGTGTTTCCTTGATTGAATTAGCTCTCACACAAATATTTGCGTCTAGAGCCTTTGCATTGAGGGCTATCTGAAAACGGCTGTGGCGCTGAAGTTGCCTGTGAATGTGGAGTTGGTGGCATGTGAAACCCGCATGTGGAGCATTCGTTTGTGTGAGATGCTCTACCAGGTTCATTCCTAGATAATGCACTCAAAGGGCACTAAGCATAGAGTGTGAAACTGAGTTTCCTTGAGAGCTGCTTGGAAGCCTGATGGTGTGTGAAGTAGTGAGCAAATGGAGTTGTTCTCCCACAAGAACCACTCGGCCAATCCTTCTTCATATGCCCTTCACCAACATGCAGTGTTTCCTTGATTGAATTAGCTCTCACACCAATATTTGCGTCTAGAGCCTTTGCATTGAGGGCTATCTGAAAACGGCTGTGGCGCTGAAGTTGCCTGTGAATGTGGAGTTGGTGGCATGTGAAACCCGCATGTGGAGCATTCGTTTGTGTGGTATGCTCTACCACGTTCATTCCTAGATAATGCACTCAAAGGGCACTAAGCATAGAGTGTGAAAACTGAGTTTCCTTGAGAGCTGCTTGGAAGCCTGATGGTGTGTGAAGTTAGTGAGCCAAATGGAGTTGTTCTCCCACAAGAACCACTCAGCTGATCCTTCTTCAATATGCCCTTCACCAACATGCAGTGTTTCCTTGATTGAATTAGCTCTCACACCAATATTTGCGTCTAGAGCCTTTGCATTGAGGGCTATCTGAAAACGGCTGTGGCGCTGAAGTTGCCTGTGAATGTGGAGTTGGTGGCATGTGAAACCCGCCTGTGCAGCAATCGTTTGTGTGGGATGCTCACCAAGCTTCATTTCAGTCCTAGGCACTCAAAGGGCACTAAGCAAGAGTGTGAAAACTGAATTTCCTCGAGAGCTGCTTGGAAGCCTGATGGTGTGTGAAGTTAGTGAGCCAAATGGAGTTGTTCTCCCACAAGAACCACTCGGCTAATCCTTCTTCATATGCCCTTCACCAACATGCAGTGTTTCTTGATTGAATTAGCTCTCACACCAATATTTGCGTCTAGAGCCTTTGCATTGAGGGCTATCTGAAAACGTCTGTGGCGCTGAAGTTGCCTGTGAATGTGGAGCTGCTGGCATGTGAAACCCGCATGTGGAGCATTCGTTTGTGTGGGATGCTCTACCAGGTTCATTCCTAGATAATGCACTCAAAGGGCACTAAGCATAGAGTGTGAAAACTGAGTTTCCTTGAGAGCTGCTTGGAAGCCTGATGGTGTGTGAAGTTAGTGAGCCAAATGGAGTTGTTCTCCCACAAGAACCACTCGGCCGATCCTTCTTCAATATGCCCTTCACCAACATGCAGTGTTTCCTTGATTGAATAGCTCTCACACCAATATTTGCGTCTAGAGCCTTTGCATTGAGGGCTATCTGAAAACGGCTGTGGCGCTGAAGTTGCCTGTGAATGTGAAGTTGGTGGCATGTGAAACCCGCATGTGGCGCATTCGTTTGTGTGGGATGCTCACCAAGCTTCATTTCAGTCCTAGGCACTCAAAGGGCACTAAGCATAGAGTGTGAAAACTGAGTTTCCTCGAGAGCTGCTTGGAAGCCTGATGGTGTGTGAAGTTAGTGAGCCAAATGGAGTTGTTCTCCCACAAGAACCACTCGGCTAATCCTTCTTCCATATGCCCTTCACCAACATGCAGTGTTTCCTTGATTGAATTAGCTCTCACACCAATATTTGCGTCTAGAGCCTTTGCATTGAGGGCTATCTGAAAACGGCTGTGGCGCTGAAGTTGCCTGTGAATGTGGAGTTGGTGGCATGTGAAACCCGCATGTGGAGCATTCGTTTGTGTGGGATGCTCTACCAGGTTCATTCCTAGATAATGCACTCAAAGGGCACTAAGCATAGAGTGTGAAAACTGAGTTTCCTTGAGAGCTGCTTGGAAGCCTGATGGTGTGTGAAGTTAGTGAGCCAAATGAGTTGTTCTCCCACAAGAACCACTCGGCTGATCCTTCTTCAATATGCCCTTCACCAACATGCAGTGTTTCCTTGATTGAATTAGCTCTCACACCAATATTTGCGTCTAGAGCGTTTGCATTGAGGGCTATCTGAAAAAGGCTGTGGCGCTGAAGTTGCCTGTGAATGTGGAGTTGGTGGCATGTGAAACCCGCATGTGGAGCATTCGTTTGTGTGGATGCTCTACCAGGTTCATTCCTAGATAATGCACTCAAAGGGCACTAAGCATAGAGTGTGAAAACTGAGTTTCCTTGAGAGCTGCTTTGGAAGCCTGATGGTGTGTGAAGTTAGTGAGCCAAATGGAGTTGTTCTCCCACAAGAACCACTCGGCTGATCCTTCTGCAATATGACCTTCACCAACATGCAGTGCTTCCTTGATTGAATTAGCTCTCACACCAATATTTGCGTCTAGAGCCTTTACATTGAGGGCTATCTGAAAACGGCTGTGGCGCTGAAGTTGCCTGTGAATGTGGAGTTGGTGGCATGTGAAACCCGCATGTGGAGCATTCGTTTGTGTGGGATGCTCACCAAGCTTCATTTCAGTCCTGGGCACTCAAAGGGCACTAAGCATAGAGTGTGAAAACTGAGTTTCCTTGAGAGCTGCTTGGAAGCCTGATGGTGTGTGAAGTTAGTGAGCCAAATGGAGTTGTTCTCCCACAAGAACCACTCGGCTAATCCTTCTTCCATATACCCTTCACCAACATGCAGTGTTTCCTTGATTGAATTAGCTCTCACACCAATATTTGCGTCTAGAGCCTTTGCATTGAGGGCTATCTGAAAACGTCTGTGGCGCTGAAGTTGCCTGTGAATGTGGAGTTGCTGGCATGTGAAACCCGCATGTGGAGCATTCGTTTGTGTGGGATGCTCTACCAGGTTCATTCTAGATAATGCACTCAAAGGGCACTAAGCATAGAGTGTGAAAACTGAGTTTCCTTGGAGCTGCTTGGAAGCCTGATGGTGTGTGAAGTTAGTGAGCCAAATGGAGTTGTTCTCCCACAAGGAACCACTCGGCCGATCCTTCTTCAATGTGCCCTTCACCAACATGCAATGTTTCCTTGATTGAATTAGCTCTCACACCAATATTTGCGTCTAGAGCCTTTGCATTGAGGGCTATCTGAAAACGGCTGTGGCGCTGAAGCTGCCTGTGAATGTGGAGTTGGTGGCATGTGAAACCCGCATGTGGAGCATTCGTTTGTGTGGGATGCTCTACCAGGTTCATTCCTAGATAATGCACTCAAAGGGCACTAAGCATAGAGTGTGAAAACTGAGTTTCCTTGAGAGCTGCTTGAAGCCTGATGGTGTTTGAAGTTAGTGAGCCAAATGGAGTTGTTCTCCCACAAGAACCACTCGGATGATCCTTCTTCAATATGCCCTTCACCAACATGCAGTGTTTCCTTGATTGAATTAGCTCTCACACCAATATTTGCGTCTAGAGTCTTTGCATTGAGGGCTATCTGAAAACGGCTGTGGCGCTGAAGTTGCCTGTGAATGTGGAGTTGGTGGCATGTGAAACCCGCATGTGGAGCATTCGTTTGTGTGGGATGCTCTACCAGCTTCATTTTCAGTCCTAGGCACTCAAAGGGCACTAAGCATAGAGTGTTAAAACTGAGTTTCCTTGAGAGCTGCTTGGAAGCCTGATGTTGTGTGACGTTAGTGAGCCAAATGGAGTTGTTCTCCCACAAGAACCACTAGGCCGATCCTTCTTCAATATGCCCTTCACCAACATGCAATGTTTCCTTGATTGAATTAGCTCTCACACCAATATTTGCGTCTAGAGCCTTTGCTTTGAGGCTATCTGAAAACGGCTGTGGCGCTGAAGTTGCCTGTGAATGTGGAGTTGGTGGCATGTGAAACCCGCATGTGGAGCATTCGATTGTGTGAGATGCTCTACCAGGTTCATTCCTAGATAATGCACTCAAAGGGCATGAAGCATAGAGTGTGAAAACTGAGTTTCCTTGAGAGCTGCTTGGAAGCCTGATGGTGTGTGAAGTTAGTGAGCCAAATGGAGTTGTTCTCCCACAAGAACCACTCGGATGATCCTTCTTCAATATGCCTTCACCAACATGCAGTGTTTCCTTGATTGAATTAGCTCTCACACCAATATTTGCGTCTAGAGCCTTTGCATTGAGGGCTATCTGAAAACGGCTGTGGCGCTGAAGTTGCCTGTGAATGTGGAGTTGGTGGCATGTGAAACCCGCATGTGGAGCATTCGTTTGTGTGGTATGCTCTACCACGTTCATTCCTAGATAATGCACTCAAAGGGCACTAAGCATAGAGTGTGAAAACTGAGTCTCCTTGAGAGCTGCTTGGAAGCCTGATGGTGTGTGAAGTTAGTGAGCCAAATGGAGTTGTTCTCCCACAAGAACCACTCGGCTGATCCTTCTTCAATATGCCCTTCACCAACATGCAGTGTTTCCTTGATTGAATTAGCTCTCACACCAATATTTGCGTCTAGAGCCTTTGCATTGAGGGCTATCTGAAAACGGCTGTGGCGCTGAAGTTGCCTGTGAATGTGGAGTTGGTGGCACGTGAAACCCGCATGTGGAGCATTCGTTTGTGTGGATGCTCTACCAGCTTCCTTTCAGTCCTAAGCACTCAAAGGGCACTAAGCATAGAGTGTGAAAACTGAGTTTCCTTGAGAGCTGCTTGGAAGCCTGATGGTGTGTGAAGTTAGTGAGCCAAATGGAGTTGTTCTCCCACAAGAACCACTCGTATGATCCTTCTACAATATGCCCTTCACCAACATGCAGTGTTTCCTTGATTGAATTAGCTCTCACACCAATATTTGCGTCTAGAGCCTTTGCATTGAGGGCTATCTGAAAACGGCTGTGGCGCTGAAGTTGCCTGTGAATGTGGAGTTCGTGGCATGTGAAACCCGCATGTGGAGCATTCGTTTGTGTGGCATGCTCTACCAGGTTCATTCCTAGATAATGCACTCAAAGGGCACTAAGCATAGAGTGTGAAAACTGAGTTTCCTTGAGAGCTGCTTGTAAGGCTGATGGTGTTTGAAGTTAGTGAGCCAAATGGAGTTGTTCTCCCACAAGAACCACTCGGCTGATCCTTCTTCAATATGCCCTTCAACAACATGCAGTGTTTCCTTGATTGAATTAGCTCTCACACCAATATTTGTGTCTAGAGCCTTTGCATTGAGGGCTATCTGAAAACGGCTGTGGTGCTGAAGTTGCCTGTGAATGTGGAGTTAGTGGCATGTGAAACCCGCATGTGGAGCATTCGTTTGTGTGGGATGCTCTACCAGGTTCATTCCTAGATAATGCACTCAAAGGGCACTAAGCATAGAGTGTGAAAACTGAGTTTCCTTGAGAGCTGCTTGGAAGCCTGATGGTGTGTGAAGTTAGTGAGTCAAATGGAGTTGTTCTCCCACAAGAACCACTCGGCTGATCCTTCTTCAATATGCCCTTCACCAACATGCAGTGTTTCCTTGATTGAATTAGCTCTCACACCAATATTTGCGTCTAGAGCGTTTGCATTGAGGGCTATCTGAAAACGGCTGTGGCGCTGAAGTTGCCTGTGAATGTGGAGTTGGTGGCACGTGAAACCCGCATGTGGAGCATTCGTTTGTGTGGGATGCTCTACCAGCTTCCTTTCAGTCCTAGGCACTCAAAGGGCACTAAGCATAGAGTGTGAAAACTGAGTTTCCTTGAGAGCTGCTTTGAAGCCTGATGTTGTGTGAAGTTAGTGAGCCAAATGGAGTTGTTCTCCCACAAGAACCACTCGTATGATCCTTCTACAATATGCCCTTCACCAACATGCAGTGTTTCCTTGATTGAATTAGCTCTCACACCAATATTTGCGTCTAGAGCCTTTGCATTGAGGGCTATCTGAAAACGGCTGTGGCGCTGAAGTTGCCTGTGAATGTGGAGTTCGTGGCATGTGAAACCCGCATGTGGAGCATTCGTTTGTGTGGCATGCTCTACCAGGTTCATTCCTAGATAATGCACTCAAAGGGCACTAAGCATAGAGTGTGAAAACTGAGTTTCCTTGAGAGCTGCTTGTAAGGCTGATGGTGTTTGAAGTTAGTGAGCCAAATGGAGTTGTTCTCCCACAAGAACCACTCGGCTGATCCTTCTTCAATATGCCCTTCAACAACATGCAGTGTTTCCTTGATTGAATTAGCTCTCACACCAATATTTGTGTCTAGAGCCTTTGCATTGAGGGCTATCTGAAAACGGCTGTGGCGCTGAAGTTGCCTGTGAATGTGGAGTTAGTGGCATGTGAAACCCGCATGTGGAGCATTCGTTTGTGTGGGATGCTCTACCAGGTTCATTCCTAGATAATGCACTCAAAGGGACTAAGCATAGAGTGTGAAAACTGAGTTTCCTTGAGAACTGCTTGGAAGCCTGATGGTGTGTGAAGTTAGTGAGTCAAATGGAGTTGTTCTCCCACAAGAACCATTCGGCTGATCCTTCTTCAATATGCCCTTCACCAACATGCAGTGTTTCCTTGATTGAATTAGCTCTCACACCAATATTTGCGTCTAGATCCTTTGCATTGAGGGCTATCTGAAAACGGCTGTGGCTCTGAAGTTGCCTGTGAATGTGGAGTTGGTGGCACGTGAAACCCGCATGTGGAGCATTCGTTTGTGTGGGATGCTCTACCAGCTTCCTTTCAGTCCTAGGCACTCAAAGGGCACTAAGCATAGAGTGTGAAAACTGAGTTTCCTTGAGAGCTGCTTGGAAGCCTGATGGTGTGTGAAGTTAGTGAGCCAAATGGAGTTGTTCTCCCACAAGAACCACTCCGCTGATCCTTCTACAATATGCCCTTCACCAACATGCAGTGTTTCCTTGATTGAATTAGCTCTCACACCAATATTTGCGTCTAGAGCCTTTGCATTGAGGGCTATCTGAAAACGGCTGTGGCGCTGAAGTTGCCTGTGAATGTGGAGTTCGTGGCATGTGAAACCCGCATGTGCAGCATTCGTTTGTGTGGGATGCTCTACCAGGTTCATTCCTAGATAATGCACTCAAAGGGCACTAAGCATAGAGTGTGAAAACTGAGTTTCCTTGAGAGCTGCTTGGAAGCCTGATGGTGTGTGAAGTTAGTGAGCCAAATGGAGTTGTTCTCCCACAAGAACCACTCGGCCGATCCTTCTTCAATATGCCCTTCACCAACATGCAATGTTTCCTTGATTGAATTAGCTCTCACACCAATATTTGCGTCTAGAGCCTTTGCATTGAGGGCTATCTGAAAACGGCTGTGGCGCTGAAGTTGCCTGTGAATGTGAAGTTGGTGGCATGTGAAACCCGCATGTGGAGCATTCATTTGTGTGGGATGCTCTACCAGGTTCATTCCTAGATAATGCACTCAAAGGGCACTAAGCATAGAGTGTGAAAACTGAGTTTCCTTGAGAGCTGCTTGGAAGCCTGATGGTGTGTGAAGTTAGTGAGCCAAATGGAGTTGTTCTCCCACAAAAAACCACTCGGCTGATCCTTCTTCAATATGCCCTTCACCAACATGCAGTGTTTCCTTGATTGAATTAGCTCTCACACCAATATTTGCGTCTAGAGCGTTTGCATTGAGGGCTATCTGAAAACGGCTGTGGCGCTGAAGTTGCCTTTGAATGTGGAATTGGTGGCATGTGAAACCCGCATGTGGAGCATTCGTTTGTGTGGGATGCTCACCAAGCTTCATTTCAGTCCTAGGCACTCAAAGGGCACTAAGCATAGAGTGTGAAAACTGAGTTTCCTTGAGAGCTGCTTGGAAGCCTGATGGTGTGTGAAGTTAGTGAGCCAAATGGAGTTGTTCTCCCACAAGAACCACTCGGCTGATCCTTCTTCAATATGCCCTTCACCAACATGCAGTGTTCCTCAATTGAATTAGCTCTCACACCAATATTTGCATCTAGAGCCTTTGCATTGAGGGCTATCTGAAAACGACTGTGGCGCTGAAGTTGCCTGTGATTGTGGAGTTGTTGGCATGTGAAACCCGCATGTGGAGCATTCGTTTGTGTGGGATGCTCTACCAGGTTCATTCCTAGATAATGCACTCAAAGGGCACTAAGCATAGAGTGTGAAAACTGAGTTTCCTTGAGAGCTGCTGGGAAGCCTGATGGTGTGTGAAGTTAGAGAGCCAAATGGAGTTGTTCTCCCACAAGAACCACTCGGCTGGTCCTTCTTCAATATGCCCTTCACCAACATGCAGTGTTTCCTTGATTGAATTAGCTCTCACACCAATATTTGCGTCTAGAGCCTTTGCATTGAGGGCTATCTGAAAACGGCTGTGGCGCTGAAGTTGCCTGTGAATGTGGAGTTGGTGGCATGTGAAACCCGCATGTGGAGCATTCGTTTGTGTGGGATGCTCTACCAGGTGCATTCCTAGATAATGCACTCAAAGGGCACTAAGCATAGAGTGTGAAAACTGAGTTTCCTTGAGAGCTGCTTGGAAGCCTGATGGTGTGTGAAGTTAGTGAGCCAAATGGAGTTGTTCTCCCCCAAGAACCATTCGGCTGATCCTTCTTCAATATGCCCTTCACCAACATGCAATGTTTCCTTGATTGAATTAGCTCTCACACCAATATTTGCGTCTAGAGCCTTTACATTGAGGGCTATCTGAAAACGGCTGTGGCGCTGAAGTTGCCTGTGAATGTGGAGTTGGTGGCATTCGAAACCCGCATGTGGAGCATTCGTTTGTGTGGGATGCTCTACCAGGTTCATTCCTAGATAATGTTCTCAAAGGGCACTAAGCATAGAGTGTGAAAACTGAGTTTCCTTGAGAGCTGCTTGGAAGCCTGATGGTGTGTGAAGTTAGTGAGCCAAATGGAGTTGTTCTCCCACAAGAACCATTCGGCTGATCCTTCTTCAATATGCCCTTCACCAACATGCAATGTTTCCTTGATTGAATTAGCTCTCACACCAATATTTGCGTCTAGAGCCTTTGCATTGAGGGCTATCTGAAAACGGCTGTGGCGCTGAAGTTGCCTGTGAATGTGGAGTTGGTGGCATGTGAAACCCGCCTGTGCAGCATTCGTTTGTGTGGGATGCTCACCAAGCTTCATTTCAGTCCTAGGCACTCAAAGGGCACTAAGCAAGAGTGTGAAAACTGAATTTCCTTGAGAGCTGCTTGGAAGCCTGATGGTGTGTGAAGTTAGTGAGCCAAATGGAGTTGTTCTCCCACAAGAACCACTCGGCTAATCCTTCTTCCATATGCCCTTCACCAACATGCAGTGTTTGCTTGATTGAATTAGCTCTCACACCAATATTTGCGTCTAGAGCCTTTGCATTGAGGGCTATCTGAAAACGTCTGTGGCGCTGAAGTTGCCTGTGAATGTGGAGTTGGTGGCATGTGAAACCCGCATGTGCAGCATTCGTTTGTGTGGGATGCTCTACCAGGTTCATTCCTAGATAATGCACTCAAAGGGCACTAAGCATAGAGTGTGAAAACTGAGTTTCCTTGAGAGCTGCTTGGAAGCCTGATGGTGTGTGAAGTTAGTGAGCCAAATGGAGTTGTTCTCCCACAAGAACCACTCGGCCGATCCTTCTTCAATATGCCCTTCACCAACATGCAATGTTTCCTTGATTGAATTAGCTCTCACACCAATATTTGCGTCTAGAGCCTTTGCATTGAGGGCTATCTGAAAACGGCTGTGGCGCTGAAGTTGCCTGTGAATGTGAAGTTGGTGGCATGTGAAACCCGCATGTGGAGCATTCGTTTGTGTGGGATGCTCACCAAGCTTCATTTCAGTCCTAGGCACTCAAAGGGCACTAAGCATAGAGTGTGAAAACTGAGTTTCCTTGAGAGCTGCTTGGAAGCCTGATGGTGTGTGAAGTTAGTGAGCCAAATGGAGTTGTTCTCCCACAAGAACCACTCGGCTAATCCTTCTTCCATATGCCCTTCACCAACATGCAGTGTTTCCTTGATTGAATTAGCTCTCACACCAATATTTGCGTCTAGAGCCTTTGCATTGAGGGCTATCTGAAAACGGCTGTGGCGCTGAAGTTGCCTGTGAATGTGGAGTTGGTGGCATGTGAAACCCGCATGTGGAGCATTCGTTTGTGTGGGATGCTCTACCAGGTTCATTCCTAGATAATGCACTCAAAGGGCACTAAGCATAGAGTGTGAAAACTGAGTTTCCTTGAGAGCTGCTTGGAAGCCTGATGGTGTGTGAAGTTAGTGAGCCAAATGGAGTTGTTCTCCCACAAGAACCACTCGGCCGATCCTTCTTCAATATGCCCTTCACCAACATGCAATGTTTCCTTGATTGAATTAGCTCTCACACCAATATTTGCGTCTAGAGCCTTTGCATTGAGGGCTATCTGAAAACGGCTGTGGCGCTGAAGTTGCCTGTGAATGTGGAGTTGGTGGCATGTGAAACCCGCATGTGGAGCATTCGTTTGTGTGGGATGCTCTACCAGGTGCATTCCTAGATAATGCACTCAAAGGGCACTAAGCATAGAGTGTGAAAACTGAGTTTCCTTGAGAGCTGCTTGGAAGCCTGATGGTGTGTGAAGTTAGTGAGCCAAATGGAGTTGTTCTCCCCCAAGAACCATTCGGCTGATCCTTCTTCAATATGCCCTTCACCAACATGCAATGTTTCCTTGATTGAATTAGCTCTCACACCAATATTTGCGTCTAGAGCCTTTACATTGAGGGCTATCTGAAAACGGCTGTGGCGCTGAAGTTGCCTGTGAATGTGGAGTTGGTGGCATTAGAAACCCGCATGTGGAGCATTCGTTTGTGTGGGATGCTCTACCAGGTTCATTCCTAGATAATGTTCTCAAAGGGCACTAAGCATAGAGTGTGAAAACTGAGTTTCCTTGAGAGCTGCTTGGAAGCCTGATGGTGTGTGAAGTTAGTGAGCCAAATGGAGTTGTTCTCCCACAAGAACCATTCGGCTGATCCTTCTTCAATATGCCCTTCACCAACATGCAATGTTTCCTTGATTGAATTAGCTCTCACACCAATATTTGCGTCTAGAGCCTTTGCATTGAGGGCTATCTGAAAACGGCTGTGGCGCTGAAGTTGCCTGTGAATGTGGAGTTGGTGGCATGTGAAACCCGCCTGTGCAGCATTCGTTTGTGTGGGATGCTCACCAAGCTTCATTTCAGTCCTAGGCACTCAAAGGGCACTAAGCAAGAGTGTGAAAACTGAATTTCCTTGAGAGCTGCTTGGAAGCCTGATGGTGTGTGAAGTTAGTGAGCCAAATGGAGTTGTTCTCCCACAAGAACCACTCGGCTAATCCTTCTTCCATATGCCCTTCACCAACATGCAGTGTTTGCTTGATTGAATTAGCTCTCACACCAATATTTGCGTCTAGAGCCTTTGCATTGAGGGCTATCTGAAAACGTCTGTGGCGCTGAAGTTGCCTGTGAATGTGGAGTTGGTGGCATGTGAAACCCGCATGTGCAGCATTCGTTTGTGTGGGATGCTCTACCAGGTTCATTCCTAGATAATGCACTCAAAGGGCACTAAGCATAGAGTGTGAAAACTGAGTTTCCTTGAGAGCTGCTTGGAAGCCTGATGGTGTGTGAAGTTAGTGAGCCAAATGGAGTTGTTCTCCCACAAGAACCACTCGGCCGATCCTTCTTCAATATGCCCTTCACCAACATGCAATGTTTCCTTGATTGAATTAGCTCTCACACCAATATTTGCGTCTAGAGCCTTTGCATTGAGGGCTATCTGAAAACGGCTGTGGCGCTGAAGTTGCCTGTGAATGTGAAGTTGGTGGCATGTGAAACCCGCATGTGGAGCATTCGTTTGTGTGGGATGCTCACCAAGCTTCATTTCAGTCCTAGGCACTCAAAGGGCACTAAGCATAGAGTGTGAAAACTGAGTTTCCTTGAGAGCTGCTTGGAAGCCTGATGGTGTGTGAAGTTAGTGAGCCAAATGGAGTTGTTCTCCCACAAGAACCACTCGGCTAATCCTTCTTCCATATGCCCTTCACCAACATGCAGTGTTTCCTTGATTGAATTAGCTCTCACACCAATATTTGCGTCTAGAGCCTTTGCATTGAGGGCTATCTGAAAACGGCTGTGGCGCTGAAGTTGCCTGTGAATGTGGAGTTGGTGGCATGTGAAACCCGCATGTGGAGCATTCGTTTGTGTGGGATGCTCTACCAGGTTCATTCCTAGATAATGCACTCAAAGGGCACTAAGCATAGAGTGTGAAAACTGAGTTTCCTTGAGAGCTGCTTGGAAGCCTGATGGTGTGTGAAGTTAGTGAGCCAAATGGAGTTGTTCTCCCACAAGAACCACTCGGCCGATCCTTCTTCAATATGCCCTTCACCAACATGCAATGTTTCCTTGATTGAATTAGCTCTCACACCAATATTTGCGTCTAGAGCCTTTGCATTGAGGGCTACCTGAAAACGGCTGTGGCGCTGAAGTTGCCTGTGAATGTGGAGTTGGTGGCATGTGAAACCCGCATGTGGAGCATTCGTTTGTGTGGGATGCTCTACCAGGTTCTTTCCTAGATAATGCACTCAACGGGCACTAAGCATAGAGTGTGAAAACTGAGTTTCCTTGAGAGCTGCTTGGAAGCCTGATGGTGTGTGAAGTTAGTGAGCCAAATGGAGTTGTTCTCCCACAAGAACCACTCGGCCGATCCTTCTTCAATATGCCCTTCACCAACATGCAGTGCTTCCTTGATTGAATTAGCTCTCACACCAATATTTGCGTCTAGAGCCTTTACATTGAGGGCTATCTGAAAACGGCTGTGGCGCTGAAGTTGCCTGAGAATGTGGAGTTGGTGGCATGTGAAACCCGCATGTGGAGCATTCGTTTGTGTGGGATGCTCACCAAGCTTCATTTCAGTCCTAGGCACTCAAAGGGCACTAAGCATAAAATGTGAAAACTGAGTTTCCTCGAGAGCTGCTTGGAAGCCTGATGGTGTGTGAAGTTAGTGAGCCAAATGGAGTTGTTCTCCCACAAGAACCACTCGGCTAATCCTTCTTCCATATGCCCTTCACCAACATGCAGTGTTTCCTTGATTGAATTAGCTCTCACACCAATATTTGCGTCTAGAGCCTTTGCATTGAGGGCTATCTGAAAACGGCTGTGGCGCTGGAGTTGCCTGTGAATGTGGAGTTGGTGGCATGTGAAACCCGCATGTGGAGCATTCGTTTGTGTGGGATGCTCTACCAGGTTCATTCCTAGATAATGCACTCAAAGGGCACTAAGCATAGAGTGTGAAAACTGAGTTTCCTTGAGAGCTGCTTGGAAGCCTGATGGTGTGTGAAGTTAGTGAGCCAAATGGAGTTGTTCTCCCACAAGAACCACTCGGATGATCCTTCTTCAATATGCGCTTCACCAACATGCAGTGTTTCCTTGATTGAATTAGCTCTCACACCAATATTTGCGTCTAGAGTCTTTGCATTGAGGGCTATCTGAAAACGGCTGTGGCGCTGAAGTTGCTTGTCAATGTGGAGTTGGTGGCATGTGAAACCCGCATGTGGAGCATTCGTTTGTGTGGGATGCTCTACCATTTTCATTTCAGTCCTAGGCACTCAAAGGGCACTAAGCATAGAGTGTTAAAACTGAGTTTCCTTGAGAGCTGCTTGGAAGCCTGATGTTGTGTGACGTTAGTGAGCCAAATGGAGTTGTTCTCCCACAAGAACCACTCGGCCGATCCTTCTTCAATATGCCCTTCACCAACATGCAATGTTTCCTTGATTGAATTAGCTCTCACACCAATATTTGCGTCTAGAGCCTTTGCATTGAGGGCTATCTGAAAACGGTTGTGGCGCTGAAGTTGCCTGTGAATGTGGAGTTGGTGGCATGTGAAACCCGCATGTGGAGCATTCGATTGTGTGAGATGCTCTACCAGGTTCATTCCTAGAAAATGCACTCAAAGGGCATGAAGCATAGAGTGTGAAAACTGAGTAACCTTGAGAGCTGCTTGGAAGCCTGATGGTGTGTGAAGTTAGTGAGCCAAATGGAGTTGTTCTCCCACAAGAACCACTCGGCCGATCCTTCTTCAATGTGCCCTTCACCAACATGCAATGTTTCCTTGATTGAATTAGCTCTCACACCAATATTTGCGTCTAGAGCCTTTGCATTGAGGGCTATCTGAAAACGGCTGTGGCGCTGAAGTTGCCTGTGAATGTGGAGTTGGTGGCATGTGAAACCCGCATGTGGAGCATTCGTTTGTGTGGGATGCTCTACCAGGTTCATTCCTAGATAATGCACTCAAAGGGCACTAAGCATAGAGTGTGAAAACTGAGTTTCCTTGAGAGCTGCTTGGAAGCCTGATGGTGTGTGAAGTTAGTGAGCCAAATGGAGTTGTTCTCCCACAAGAACCACTCGGCCGATCCTTCTTCAATATGCCCTTCACCAACATGCAATGTTTCCTTGATTGAATTAGCTCTCACACCAATATTTGTGTCTACTGCCTTTGCATTGAGGGCTATCTGAAAACGGCTGTGGCGCGGAAGTTGCCTGAGAATGTGGAGTTGGTGGCATGTGAAACCCGCATGTGCAGCATTCGTTTGTGTGGGATGCTCTACCAGGTTCATTCCTAGATGATGCACTCAAAGGGCACTAAGCATAGAGTGTGAAAACTGAGTTTCCTTGAGAGCTGCTTGGAAGCCTGATGGTGTTTGAAGTTAGTGAGCCAAATGGAGTTGTTCTCCCACAAGAACCACTCGGATGATCCTTCTTCAATATGCCCTTCACCAACATGCAGTGTTTCCTTGATTGAATTAGCTCTCACACCAATATTTGCGTCTAGAGTCTTTGCATTGAGGGCTATCTGAAAACGGCTGTGGCGCTGAAGTTGCTTGTCAATGTGGAGTTGGTGGCATGTGAAACCCGCATGTGGAGCATTCGTTTGTGTGGGATGCTCTACCAGCTTCATTTCAGTCCTAGGCACTCAAAGGGCACTAAACATAGAGTGTTAAAACTGAGTTTCCTTGAGAGCTGCTTGGAAGCCTGATGTTGTGTGACGTTAGTGAGCCAAATGGAGTTGTTCTCCCACAAGAACCACTCGGCTGATCCTTCTTCAATATGCCCTTCACCAACATGCAATGTTTCCTTGATTGAATTAGCTCTCACACCAATATTTGCGTCTAGAGCCTTTGCATTGAGGGCTATCTGAAAACGGCTGTGGCGCTGAAGTTGCCTGTGAATGTGGAGTTGGTGGCATGTGAAACCCGCATGTGGAGCATTCGATTGTGTGAGATGCTCTACCAGGTTCATTCCTAGATAATGCACTCAAAGGGCATGAAGCATAGAGTGTGAAAACTGAGTTTCCTTGAGAGCTGCTTGGAAGCCTGATGGTGTGTGAAGTTAGTGAGCCAAATGGAGTTGTTCTCTCACAAGAACCACTCGGATGATCCTTCTTCAATATGCCCTTCACCAACATGCAGTGTTTCCTTGATTGAATTAGCTCTCACACAAATATTTGCGTCTAGAGCCTTTGCATTGAGGGCTATCTGAAAACGGCTGTGGCGCTGAAGTTGCCTGTGAATGTGGAGTTGGTGGCATGTGAAACCCGCATGTGGAGCATTCGTTTGTGTGAGATGCTCTACCAGGTTCATTCCTAGATAATGCACTCAAAGGGCACTAAGCATAGAGTGTGAAAACTGAGTTTCCTTGAGAGCTGCTTGGAAGCCTGATGGTGTGTGAAGTTAGTGAGCCAAATGGAGTTGTTCTCCCACAAGAACCACTCGGCCAATCCTTCTTCAATATGCCCTTCACCAACATGCAGTGTTTCCTTGATTGAATTAGCTCTCACACCAATATTTGCGTCTAGAGCCTTTGCATTGAGGGCTATCTGAAAACGGCTGTGGCGCTGAAGTTGCCTGTGAATGTGGAGTTGGTGGCATGTGAAACCCGCATGTGGAGCATTCGTTTGTGTGGTATGCTCTACCACGTTCATTCCTAGATAATGCACTCAAAGGGCACTAAGCATAGAGTGTGAAAACTGAGTTTCCTTGAGAGCTGCTTGGAAGCCTGATGGTGTGTGAAGTTAGTGAGCCAAATGGAGTTGTTCTCCCACAAGAACCACTCAGCTGATCCTTCTTCAATATGCCCTTCACCAACATGCAGTGTTTCCTTGATTGAATTAGCTCTCACACCAATATTTGCGTCTAGAGCCTTTGCATTGAGGGCTATCTGAAAACGGCTGTGGCGCTGAAGTTGCCTGTGAATGTGGAGTTGGTGGCATGTGAAACCCGCCTGTGCAGCAATCGTTTGTGTGGGATGCTCACCAAGCTTCATTTCAGTCCTAGGCACTCAAAGGGCACTAAGCAAGAGTGTGAAAACTGAATTTCCTCGAGAGCTGCTTGGAAGCCTGATGGTGTGTGAAGTTAGTGAGCCAAATGGAGTTGTTCTCCCACAAGAACCACTCGGCTAATCCTTCTTCCATATGCCCTTCACCAACATGCAGTGTTTCCTTGATTGAATTAGCTCTCACACCAATATTTGCGTCTAGAGCCTTTGCATTGAGGGCTATCTGAAAACGTCTGTGGCGCTGAAGTTGCCTGTGAATGTGGAGCTGCTGGCATGTGAAACCCGCATGTGGAGCATTCGTTTGTGTGGGATGCTCTACCAGGTTCATTCCTAGATAATGCACTCAAAGGGCACTAAGCATAGAGTGTGAAAACTGAGTTTCCTTGAGAGCTGCTTGGAAGCCTGATGGTGTGTGAAGTTAGTGAGCCAAATGGAGTTGTTCTCCCACAAGAACCACTCGGCCGATCCTTCTTCAATATGCCCTTCACCAACATGCAGTGTTTCCTTGATTGAATTAGCTCTCACACCAATATTTGCGTCTAGAGCCTTTGCATTGAGGGCTATCTGAAAACGGCTGTGGCGCTGAAGTTGCCTGTGAATGTGAAGTTGGTGGCATGTGAAACCCGCATGTGGCGCATTCGTTTGTGTGGGATGCTCACCAAGCTTCATTTCAGTCCTAGGCACTCAAAGGGCACTAAGCATAGAGTGTGAAAACTGAGTTTCCTCGAGAGCTGCTTGGAAGCCTGATGGTGTGTGAAGTTAGTGAGCCAAATGGAGTTGTTCTCCCACAAGAACCACTCGGCTAATCCTTCTTCCATATGCCCTTCACCAACATGCAGTGTTTCCTTGATTGAATTAGCTCTCACACCAATATTTGCGTCTAGAGCCTTTGCATTGAGGGCTATCTGAAAACGGCTGTGGCGCTGTGAAGTTGCCTGTGAATGTGGAGTTGGTGGCATGTGAAACCCGCATGTGGAGCATTCGTTTGTGTGGGATGCTCTACCAGGTTCATTCCTAGATAATGCACTCAAAGGGCACTAAGCATAGAGTGTGAAAACTGAGTTTCCTTGAGAGCTGCTTGGAAGCCTGATGGTGTGTTGAAGTTAGTGAGCCAAATGGAGTTGTTCTCCCACAAGAACCACTCGGCTGATCCTTCTTCAATATGCCCTTCACCAACATGCAGTGGTTTCCTTGATTGAATTAGCTCTCACACCAATATTTGCGTCTAGAGCGTTGCATTGAGGGCTATCTGAAAAAGGCTGTGGCGCTGAAGTTGCCTGTGAATGTGGAGTTGGTGGCATGTGAAACCCGCATGTGGAGCATTCGTTTGTGTGGGATGCTCTACCAGGTTCATTTCCTAGATAATGCACTCAAAGGGCACTAAGCATAGAGTGTGAAAACTGAGTTTCCTTGAGAGCTGCTTGGAAGCCTGATGGTGTGTGAAGTTAGTGAGCCAAATGGAGTTGTTCTCCCACAAGAACCACTCGGCTGATCCTTCTTCAATATGACCTTCACCAACATGCAGTGCTTCCTTGATTGAATTAGCTCTCACACCAATATTTGCGTCTAGAGCCCTTTACATTGAGGGCTATCTGAAAACGGCTGTGGCGCTGAAGTTGCCTGTGAATGTGGAGTTGGTGGCATGTGAAACCCGCATGTGGAGCATTCGTTTGTGTGGGATGCTCACCAAGCTTCATTTCAGTCCTGGGCACTCAAAGGGCACTAAGCATAGAGTGTGAAAACTGAGTTTCCTTGAGAGCTGCTTGGAAGCCTGATGGTGTGTGAAGTTAGTGAGCCAAATGAGTTGTTCTCCCACAAGAACCACTCGGCTAATCCTTCTTCCATATACCCTTCACCAACATGCAGTGTTTCCTTGATTGAATTAGCTCTCACACCAATATTTGCGTCTAGAGCCTTTGCATTGAGGGCTATCTGAAAACGTCTGTGGCGCTGAAGTTGCCTGTGAATGTGGAGTTGCTGGCATGTGAAACCCGCATGTGGAGCATTCGTTTGTGTGGGATGCTCTACCAGGTTCATTCCTAGATAATGCACTCAAAGGGCACTAAGCATAGAGTGTGAAAACTGAGTTTCCTTGAGAGCTGCTTGGAAGCCTGATGGTGTGTGAAGTTAGTGAGCCAAATGGAGTTGTTCTCCCACAAGAACCACTCGGCCGATCCTTCTTCAATGTGCCCTTCACCAACATGCAATGTTTCCTTGATTGAATTAGCTCTCACACCAATATTTGCGTCTAGAGCCTTTGCATTGAGGGCTATCTGAAAACGGCTGTGGCGCTGAAGCTGCCTGTGAATGTGGAGTTGGTGGCATGTGAAACCCGCATGTGGAGCATTCGTTTGTGTGGGATGCTCTACCAGGTTCATTCCTAGATAATGCACTCAAAGGGCACTAAGCATAGAGTGTGAAAACTGAGTTTCCTTGAGAGCTGCTTGGAAGCCTGATGGTGTTTGAAGTTAGTGAGCCAAATGGAGTTGTTCTCCCACAAGAACCACTCGGATGATCCTTCTTCAATATGCCCTTCACCAACATGCAGTGTTTCCTTGATTGAATTAGCTCTCACACCAATATTGCGTCTAGAGTCTTTGCATTGAGGGCTATCTGAAAACGGCTGTGGCGCTGAAGTTGCCTGTGAATGTGGAGTTGGTGGCATGTGAAACCCGCATGTGGAGCATTCGTTTGTGTGGATGCTCTACCAGCTTCATTTCAGTCCTAGGCACTCAAAGGGCACTAAGC
>NW_026698608.1:0-28173 GCF_030435755.1 Ochotona princeps
CCACATTCACAGGCAACTTCAGCGCCACAGCCGTTTTCAGCTAGCCCTCAATGCAAAGGCTCTAGACGCAAATATTGGTGTGAGAGCTAATTCAATCAAGGAAACACTGCATGTTGGTGAAGGGCATATTGAAGAAGAATCAGCCGAGTGGTTCTTGTGGGAGAACAACTCCATTTGGCTCACTAACGTCACACACCGTCAGGCTTCCAAGCAGCTCTCAAGGAAACTCAGTTTTCACACTCTATGCTTAGTGCCCTATGAGTGCATTATCTAGGAATGAACCTGGTAGAGCATCCCACACAAACGAATGCTCCACATGCGGGTTTCACATGCCACCAACTCCACATTCACAGGCAACTTCAGCGCCAAACCCACTTTCAGATAGCCCTCAATGCAAAGGCTCTAGACGCAAATATTGGTGTGAGAGCTAATTCAATCAAGGAAACACTGCATGTTGGTGAAGGGCATATTGAAGAAGAATCAGCCGAGTGGTTCTTGTGGGAGAACAATTTCATTTGGCTCACTAACTTCACACACCATCAGGCTTCCAAGCAGCTCTCAAGGAAACTCAGTTTTCACACTCTATGCTTAGTGCCCTATGAGTGCATTATCTAGCAATGAACCTGATAGAACATCCCACACAAACGAATGCTCCACATGCGGGTTTCACATGCCACCAACTCCACATTCACAGGCAACTTCAGCGCCACAGCCGTTTTCAGATAGCCCTCAATGCAAGGCTCTAGACGCAAATATTGGTGTGAGAGCTAATTCAATCAAGGAAACACTGCATGTTGGTGAAGGGCATATTGAAGAAGAATCAGCCGAGTGGTTCTTGTGGGAGAACAACTCCATTTGGCTCACTAACGTCACACACCATCAGGCTTCCAAGCAGCTCTCAAGGAAACTCAGTTTTCACACTCTATGCTTAGTGCCCATTGAGTGCATTATCTATGAATGAACCTGGTAGAGCATCCCACACAAACGAATGCTCCACATGCGGGTTTCACATGCCACCAACTCCACATTCACAGGCAACTTCAGCGCCACAGCCGTTTTCAGATAGCCCTCAATGCAAAGGCTCTAGACGCAAATATTGGTGTGAGAGCTAATTCAATCAAGGAAACACTGCATGTTGGTGAAGGGCATATTGAAGAAGAATCAGCCGAGTGGTTCTTGTGGGAGAACAACTCCATTTGGCTCACTAACGTCACACACCATCAGGCTTCCAAGCAGCTCTCAAGGAAACTCAGTTTTCACACTCTATGCTTAGTGCCCTATGAGTGCATTATCTAGGACTGAACCTGGTAGAGCATCCCACACAAACGAATGCTCCACATGCGGGTTTCACATGCCACCAACTCCACATTCACAGGCAACTTCTGCGCCACAGCCGTTTTCAGATAGCCCTCAATGCAAAGGCTCTAGACGCAAATATTGGTGTGAGAGCTAATTCAATCAAGGAAACACTGCATGTTGGTGAAGGGCATATTGAAGAAGAATCAGCCGAGTGGTTCTTGTGGGAGAACAACTCCATTTGGCTCACTAACGTCACACACCATCAGGCTTCCAAGCAGCTCTCAAGGAAACTCAGTTTTCACACTCTATGCTTAGTGCCCATTGAGTGCATTATCTATGAATGAACCTGGTAGAGCATCCCACACAAACGAATGCTCCACATGCGGGTTTCACATGCCACCAACTCCACATTCACAGGCAACTTCAGCGCCACAGCCGTTTTCAGATAGCCCTCAATGCAAAGGCTCTAGACGCAAATATTGGTGTGAGAGCTAATTCAATCAAGGAAACACTGCATGTTGGTGAAGGGCATATTGAAGAAGAATCAGCCGAGTGGTTCTTGTGGGAGAACAACTCCATTTGGCTCACTAACGTCACACACCATCAGGCTTCCAAGCAGCTCTCAGGGAAACTCAGTTTTCACACTCTATGCTTAGGGCCCTATGAGTGCATTATCTAGGAATGAACCTGGTAGAGCATCCCACACAAACGAATGCTCCACATGCGGGTTTCACATGCCACCAACTCCACATTCACAGGCAACTTCAGCGCCACAGCCGTTTGCAGATAGCCCTCAATGCAAAGGCTCTAGACGCAAATATTGGTGTGAGAGCTAATTCAATCAAGGAAACACTGCATGTTGGTGAAGGGCATATTGAAGAAGAATCAGCCGAGTGGTTCTTGTGGGAGAACAACTCCATTTGGCTCACTAACTTCACACACCATCAGGCTTCCAAGCAGCTCTCAGGGAAACTCAGTTTTCACACTCTATGCTTAGGGCCCTATGAGTGCATTATCTAGGAATGAACCTGGTAGAGCATCCCACACAAACGAATGCTCCACATGCGGGTTTCACATGCCACCAACTCCACATTCACAGGCAACTTCAGCGCCACAGCCGTTTTCAGATAGCCCTCAATGCAAAGGCTCTAGACGCAAATATTGGTGTGAGAGCTAATTCAATCAAGGAAACACTGCATGTTGGTGAAGGGCATATTGAAGAAGAATCACCCGAGTGGTTCTTGTGGGAGAACAACTCCATTTGGCTCACTAACTTCACACACCATCAGGCTTCCAAGCAGCTCTCAAGGAAACTCAGTTTTTCACACTCTATGCTTAGTGCCCTATGAGTGCATTATCTAGGACTGAACCTGGTAGAGCATCCCACACAAACGAATGCTCCACATGCGGGTTTCACATGCCACCAACTCCACATTCACAGGCAACTTCAGCGCCACAGACGTTTGCAGATAGCCCTCAATGCAAAGGCTCTAGACGCAAATATTGGTGTGAGAGCTAATTCAATCAAGGAAACACTGCATGTTGGTGAAGGGCATATTGAAGAAGAATCAGCCGAGTGGTTCTTGTGGGAGAACAACTCCATTTGGCTCACTAACTTCACACACCATCAGGCTTCCAAGCAGCTCTCAAGGAAACTCAGTTTTCACACTCTATGCTTAGTGCCCTTTGAGTGCATTATCTAGGAATGAACCTGGTAGAGCATCCCACACAAACGAATGCTCCACATGCGGGTTTCACATGCCACCAACTCCACATTCACAGGCAACTTCAGCGTCACAGCCGTTTTCAGATAGCCCTCAATGCAAAGGATCTAGACGCAAATATTGGTGTGAGAGCTAATTCAATCAAGGAAACACTGCATGTTGGTGAAGGGCATATTGAAGAAGAATCAGCCGAGTGGTTCTTGTGGGAGAACAACTCCATTTGGCTCACTAACGTCACACACCGTCAGGCTTCCAAACAGCTCTCAAGGAAACTCAGTTTTCACACTCTATGCTTAGTGCCCTATGAGTGCATTATCTAGGAATGAACCTGGTAGAGCATCCCACACAAACGAATGCTCCACATGCGGGTTTCACATGCCACCAACTCCACATTCACAGGCAACTTCAGCGCCAAACCCAATTTCAGATAGCCCTCAATGCAAAGGCTCTAGACGCAAATATTGGTGTGAGAGCTAATTCAATCAAGGAAACACTGCATGTTGGTGAAGGGCATATTGAAGAAGAATCAGCCGAGTGGTTCTTGTGGGAGAACAATTCCATTTGGCTCACTAACTTCACACACCATCAGGCTTCCAAGCAGCTCTCAAGGAAACTCAGTTTTCACACTCTATGCTTAGTGCCCTATGAGTGCATTATCTAGCAATGAACCTGATAGAACATCCACACAAACGAATGCTCCACATGCGGGTTTCACATGCCACCAACTCCACATTCACAGGCAACTTCAGCGCCACAGCCGTTTTCAGATAGCCCTCAATGCAAGGCTCTAGACGCAAATATTGGTGTGAGAGCTAATTCAATCAAGGAAACACTGCATGTTGGTGAAGGGCATATTGAAGAAGAATCAGCTGAGTGGTTCTTGTGGGAGAACAACTCCATTTGGCTCACTAACTTCACACACCATCAGGCTTCCAAGCAGCTCTCAAGGAAACTCAGTTTTCACACTCTATGCTTAGTGCCCTATGAGTGCATTATCTAGGACTGAACCTGGTAGAGCATCCCACACAAACGAATGCTCCACATGCGGGTTTCACATGCCACCAACTCCACATTCACAGGCAACTTCAGCGCCACATCCGTTTTCAGATAGCCCTCAATGCAAAGGCTCTAGACGCAAATATTGGTGTGAGAGCTAATTCAATCAAGGAAACACTGCATGTTGGTGAAGGGCATATTGAAGAAGAATCAGCCGAGTGGTTCTTGTGGGAGAACAACTCCATTTGGCTCACTAACTTCACACACCATCAGGCTTCCAAGCAGCTCTCAGGGAAACTCAGTTTTCACACTCTATGCTTAGTGCCCTTTGAGTGCATTATCTAGGAATGAACCTGGTAGAGCATCCCACACAAACGAATGCTCCACATGCGGGTTTCACATGCCACCAACTCCACATTCACAGGCAACTTCAGCGTCACAGCCGTTTTCAGATAGCCCTCAATGCAAAGGCTCTAGACGCAAATATTGGTGTGAGAGCTAATTCAATCAAGGAAACACTGCATGTTGGTGAAGGGCATATTGAAGAAGAATCAGCCGAGTGGTTCTTGTGGGAGAACAACTCCATTTGGCTCACTAACGTCACACACCGTCAGGCTTCCAAACAGCTCTCAAGGAAACTCAGTTTTCACACTCTATGCTTAGTGCCCTATGAGTGCATTATCTAGGAATGAACCTGGTAGAGCATCCCACACAAACGAATGCTCCACATGCGGGTTTCACATGCCACCAACTCCACATTCACAGGCAACTTCAGCGCCAAACCCACTTTCAGATAGCCCTCAATGCAAAGGCTCTAGACGCAAATATTGGTGTGAGAGCTAATTCAATCAAGGAAACACTGCATGTTGGTGAAGGGCATATTGAAGAAGAATCAGCCGAGTGGTTCTTGTGGGAGAACAATTCCATTTGGCTCACTAACTTCACACACCATCAGGCTTCCAAGCAGCTCTCAAGGAAACTCAGTTTTCACACTCTATGCTTAGTGCCCTATGAGTGCATTATCTAGCAATGAACCTGATAGAACATCCCACACAAACGAATGCTCCACATGCGGGTTTCACATGCCACCAACTCCACATTCACAGGCAACTTCAGCGCCACAGCCGTTTTCAGATAGCCCTCAATGCAAGGCTCTAGACGCAAATATTGGTGTGAGAGCTAATTCAATCAAGGAAACACTGCATGTTGGTGAAGGGCATATTGAAGAAGAATCAGCTGAGTGGTTCTTGTGGGAGAACAACTCCATTTGGCTCACTAACGTCACACACCATCAGGCTTCCAAGCAGCTCTCAAGGAAACTCAGTTTTCACACTCTATGCTTAGTGCCCATTGAGTGCATTATCTATGAATGAACCTGGTAGAGCATCCCACACAAACGAATGCTCCACATGCGGGTTTCACATGCCACCAACTCCACATTCACAGGCAACTTCAGCGCCACAGCCGTTTTCAGATAGCCCTCAATGCAAAGGCTCTAGACGCAAATATTGGTGTGAGAGCTAATTCAATCAAGGCAACACTGCATGTTGGTGAAGGGCATATTGAAGAAGAATCAGCCGAGTGGTTCTTGTGGGAGAACAACTCCATTTGGCTCACTAACGTCACACACCATCAGGCTTCCAAGCAGCTCTCAAGGAAACTCAGTTTTCACACTCTATGCTTAGTGCCCTATGAGTGCATTATCTAGGACTGAACCTGGTAGAGCATCCCACACAAACGAATGCTCCACATGCGGGTTTCACATGCCACCAACTCCACATTCACAGGCAACTTCAGCGCCACAGCCGTTTTCAGCTAGCCCTCAATGCAAAGGCTCTAGACGCAAATATTGGTGTGAGAGCTAATTCAATCAAGGAAACACTGCATGTTGGTGAAGGGCATATTGAAGAAGAATCAGCCGAGTGGTTCTTGTGGGAGAACAACTCCATTTGGCTCACTAACGTCACACACCGTCAGGCTTCCAAGCAGCTCTCAAGGAAACTCAGTTTTCACACTCTATGCTTAGTGCCCTATGAGTGCATTATCTAGGAATGAACCTGGTAGAGCATCCCACACAAACGAATGCTCCACATGCGGGTTTCACATGCCACCAACTCCACATTCACAGGCAACTTCAGCGCCAAACCCACTTTCAGATAGCCCTCAATGCAAAGGCTCTAGACGCAAATATTGGTGTGAGAGCTAATTCAATCAAGGAAACACTGCATGTTGGTGAAGGGCATATTGAAGAAGAATCAGCCGAGTGGTTCTTGTGGGAGAACAATTTCATTTGGCTCACTAACTTCACACACCATCAGGCTTCCAAGCAGCTCTCAAGGAAACTCAGTTTTCACACTCTATGCTTAGTGCCCTATGAGTGCATTATCTAGCAATGAACCTGATAGAACATCCCACACAAACGAATGCTCCACATGCGGGTTTCACATGCCACCAACTCCACATTCACAGGCAACTTCAGCGCCACAGCCGTTTTCAGATAGCCCTCAATGCAAGGCTCTAGACGCAAATATTGGTGTGAGAGCTAATTCAATCAAGGAAACACTGCATGTTGGTGAAGGGCATATTGAAGAAGAATCAGCTGAGTGGTTCTTGTGGGAGAACAACTCCATTTGGCTCACTAACGTCACACACCATCAGGCTTCCAAGCAGCTCTCAAGGAAACTCAGTTTTCACACTCTATGCTTAGTGCCCATTGAGTGCATTATCTATGAATGAACCTGGTAGAGCATCCCACACAAACGAATGCTCCACATGCGGGTTTCACATGCCACCAACTCCACATTCACAGGCAACTTCAGCGCCACAGCCGTTTTCAGATAGCCCTCAATGCAAAGGCTCTAGACGCAAATATTGGTGTGAGAGCTAATTCAATCAAGGAAACACTGCATGTTGGTGAAGGGCATATTGAAGAAGAATCAGCCGAGTGGTTCTTGTGGGAGAACAACTCCATTTGGCTCACTAACGTCACACACCGTCAGGCTTCCAAACAGCTCTCAAGGAAACTCAGTTTTCACACTCTATGCTTAGTGCCCTATGAGTGCATTATCTAGGAATGAACCTGGTAGAGCATCCCACACAAACGAATGCTCCACATGCGGGTTTCACATGCCACCAACTCCACATTCACAGGCAACTTCAGCGCCACAGCCGTTTTCAGATAGCCCTCAATGCAAAGGCTCTAGACGCAAATATTGGTGTGAGAGCTAATTCAATCAAGGAAACACTGCATGTTGGTGAAGGGCATATTGAAGAAGAATCAGCCGAGTGGTTCTTGTGGGAGAACAACTCCATTTGGCTCACTAACGTCACACACCATCAGGCTTCCAAGCAGCTCTCAAGGAAACTCAGTTTTCACACTCTATGCTTAGGGCCCTATGAGTGCATTATCTAGGAATGAACCTGGTAGAGCATCCCACACAAACGAATGCTCCACATGCGGGTTTCACATGCCACCAACTCCACATTCACAGGCAACTTCAGCGCCACAGCCGTTTGCAGATAGCCCTCAATGCAAAGGCTCTAGACGCAAATATTGGTGTGAGAGCTAATTCAATCAAGGAAACACTGCATGTTGGTGAAGGGCATATTGAAGAAGAATCAGCCGAGTGGTTCTTGTGGGAGAACAACTCCATTTGGCTCACTAACTTCACACACCATCAGGCTTCCAAGCAGCTCTCAAGGAAACTCAGTTTTCACACTCTATGCTTAGGGCCCTATGAGTGCATTATCTAGGAATGAACCTGGTAGAGCATCCCACACAAACGAATGCTCCACATGCGGGTTTCACATGCCACCAACTCCACATTCACAGGCAACTTCAGCGCCACAGACGTTTGCAGATAGCCCTCAATGCAAAGGCTCTAGACGCAAATATTGGTGTGAGAGCTAATTCAATCAAGGAAACACTGCATGTTGGTGAAGGGCATATTGAAGAAGAATCAGCCGAGTGGTTCTTGTGGGAGAACAACTCCATTTGGCTCACTAAATTCACACACCATCAGGCTTCCAAGCAGCTCTCAAGGAAACTCAGTTTTCACACTCTATGCTTAGTGCCCTTTGAGTGCATTATCTAGGAATGAACCTGGTAGAGCATCCCACACAAACGAATGCTCCACATGCGGGTTTCACATGCCACCAACTCCACATTCACAGGCAACTTCAGCGCCACAGCCGTTTTCAGATAGCCCTCAATGCAAAGGCTCTAGACGCAAATATTGGTGTGAGAGCTAATTCAATCAAGGAAACACTGCATGTTGGTGAAGGGCATATTGAAGAAGAATCAGCCGAGTGGTTCTTGTGGGAGAACAACTCCATTTGGCTCACTAACGTCACACACCGTCAGGCTTCCAAACAGCTCTCAAGGAAACTCAGTTTTCACACTCTATGCTTAGTGCCCTATGAGTGCATTATCTAGGAATGAACCTGGTAGAGCATCCCACACAAACGAATGCTCCACATGCGGGTTTCACATGCCACCAACTCCACATTCACAGGCAACTTCAGCGCCACAGCCGTTTTCAGATAGCCCTCAATGCAAAGGCTCTAGACGCAAATATTGGTGTGAGAGCTAATTCAATCAAGGAAACACTGCATGTTGGTGAAGGGCATATTGAAGAAGAATCAGCCGAGTGGTTCTTGTGGGAGAACAACTCCATTTGGCTCACTAACGTCACACACCATCAGGCTTCCAAGCAGCTCTCAGGGAAACTCAGTTTTCACACTCTATCCTTAGGGCCCTATGAGTGCATTATCTAGGAATGAACCTGGTAGAGCATCCCACACAAACGAATGCTCCACATGCGGGTTTCACATGCCACCAACTCCACATTCACAGGCAACTTCAGCGCCACAGCCGTTTTCAGATAGCCCTGAATGCAAAGGCTCTAGACGCAAATATTGGTGTGAGAGCTAATTCAATCAAGGAAACACTGCATGTTGGTGAAGGGCATATTGAAGAAGAATCAGCCGAGTGGTTCTTGTGGGAGAACAACTCCATTTGGCTCACTAACTTCACACACCATCAGGCTTCCAAGCAGCTCTCAGGGAAACTCAGTTTTCACACTCTATGCTTAGGGCCCTATGAGTGCATTATCTAGGAATGAACCTGGTAGAGCATCCCACACAAACGAATGCTCCACATGCGGGTTTCACATGCCACCAACTCCACATTCACAGGCAACTTCAGCGCCACAGACGTTTGCAGATAGCCCTCAATGCAAAGGCTCTAGACGCAAATATTGGTGTGAGAGCTAATTCAATCAAGGAAACACTGCATGTTGGTGAAGGGCATATTGAAGAAGAATCACCCGAGTGGTTCTTGTGGGAGAACAACTCCATTTGGCTCACTAACTTCACACACCATAAGGCTTCCAAGCAGCTCTCAAAGAAACTCAGTTTTCACACTCTATGCTTAGTGCTCTATGAGTGCATTATCTAGGACTGAACCTGGTAGAGCATCCCACACAAACGAATGCTCCACATGCGGGTTTCACATGCCACCAACTCCACATTCACAGGCAACTTCAGCGCCACAGACGTTTGCAGATAGCCCTCAATGCAAGGCTCTAGACGCAAATATTGGTGTGAGAGCTAATTCAATCAAGGAAACACTGCATGTTGGTGAAGGGCATATTGAAGAAGAATCAGCCGAGTGGTTCTTGTGGGAGAACAACTCCATTTGGCTCACTAACTTCACACACCATCAGGCTTCCAAGCAGCTCTCAAGGAAATTCAGTTTTCACACTCTATGCTTAGTGCCCTTTGAGTGCATTATCTAGGAATGAACCTGGTAGAGCATCCCACACAAACGAATGCTCCACATGCGGGTTTCACATGCCACCAACTCCACATTCACAGGCAACTTCAGCGTCACAGCCGTTTTCAGATAGCCCTCAATGCAAAGGCTCTAGACGCAAATATTGGTGTGAGAGCTAATTCAATCAAGGAAACACTGCATGTTGGTGAAGGGCATATTGAAGAAGAATCAGCCGAGTGGTTCTTGTGGGAGAACAACTCCATTTGGCTCACTAACGTCACACACCGTCAGGCTTCCAAACAGCTCTCAAGGAAACTCAGTTTTCACACTCTATGCTTAGTGCCCTATGAGTGCATTATCTAGGAATGAACCTGGTAGAGCATCCCACACAAACGAATGCTCCACATGCGGGTTTCACATGCCACCAACTCCACATTCACAGGCAACTTCAGCGCCAAACCCACTTTCAGATAGCCCTCAATGCAAAGGCTCTAGACGCAAATATTGGTGTGAGAGCTAATTCAATCAAGGAAACACTGCATGTTGGTGAAGGGCATATTGAAGAAGAATCAGCCGAGTGGTTCTTGTGGGAGAACAATTCCATTTGGCTCACTAACTTCACACACCATCAGGCTTCCAAGCAGCTCTCAAGGAAACTCAGTTTTCACACTCTATGCTTAGTGCCCTATGAGTGCATTATCTAGCAATGAACCTGATAGAACATCCCACACAAACGAATGCTCCACATGCGGGTTTCACATGCCACCAACTCCACATTCACAGGCAACTTCAGCGCCACAGCCGTTTTCAGATAGCCCTCAATGCAAGGCTCTAGACGCAAATATTGGTGTGAGAGCTAATTCAATCAAGGAAACACTGCATGTTGGTGAAGGGCATATTGAAGAAGAATCAGCTGAGTGGTTCTTGTGGGAGAACAACTCCATTTGGCTCACTAACTTCACACACCATCAGGCTTCCAAGCAGCTCTCAAGGAAACTCAGTTTTCACACTCTATGCTTAGTGCCCTATGAGTGCATTATCTAGGACTGAACCTGGTAGAGCATCCCACACAAACGAATGCTCCACATGCGGGTTTCACATGCCACCAACTCCACATTCACAGGCAACTTCAGCGCCACATCCGTTTTCAGATAGCCCTCAATGCAAAGGCTCTAGACGCAAATATTGGTGTGAGAGCTAATTCAATCAAGGAAACACTGCATGTTGGTGAAGGGCATATTGAAGAAGAATCAGCCGAGTGGTTCTTGTGGGAGAACAACTCCATTTGGCTCACTAACTTCACACACCATCAGGCTTCCAAGCAGCTCTCAGGGAAACTCAGTTTTCACACTCTATGCTTAGTGCCCTTTGAGTGCATTATCTAGGAATGAACCTGGTAGAGCATCCCACACAAACGAATGCTCCACATGCGGGTTTCACATGCCACCAACTCCACATTCACAGGCAACTTCAGCGTCACAGCCGTTTTCAGATAGCCCTCAATGCAAAGGCTCTAGACGCAAATATTGGTGTGAGAGCTAATTCAATCAAGGAAACACTGCATGTTGGTGAAGGGCATATTGAAGAAGAATCAGCCGAGTGGTTCTTGTGGGAGAACAACTCCATTTGGCTCACTAACGTCACACACCGTCAGGCTTCCAAACAGCTCTCAAGGAAACTCAGTTTTCACACTCTATGCTTAGTGCCCTATGAGTGCATTATCTAGGAATGAACCTGGTAGAGCATCCCACACAAACGAATGCTCCACATGCGGGTTTCACATGCCACCAACTCCACATTCACAGGCAACTTCAGCGCCAAACCCACTTTCAGATAGCCCTCAATGCAAAGGCTCTAGACGCAAATATTGGTGTGAGAGCTAATTCAATCAAGGAAACACTGCATGTTGGTGAAGGGCATATTGAAGAAGAATCAGCCGAGTGGTTCTTGTGGGAGAACAATTCCATTTGGCTCACTAACTTCACACACCATCAGGCTTCCAAGCAGCTCTCAAGGAAACTCAGTTTTCACACTCTATGCTTAGTGCCCTATGAGTGCATTATCTAGCAATGAACCTGATAGAACATCCCACACAAACGAATGCTCCACATGCGGGTTTCACATGCCACCAACTCCACATTCACAGGCAACTTCAGCGCCACAGCCGTTTTCAGATAGCCCTCAATGCAAGGCTCTAGACGCAAATATTGGTGTGAGAGCTAATTCAATCAAGGAAACACTGCATGTTGGTGAAGGGCATATTGAAGAAGAATCAGCTGAGTGGTTCTTGTGGGAGAACAACTCCATTTGGCTCACTAACGTCACACACCATCAGGCTTCCAAGCAGCTCTCAAGGAAACTCAGTTTTCACACTCTATGCTTAGTGCCCTTTGAGTGCATTATCTAGGAATGAACCTGGTAGAGCATCCCACCAAACGAATGCTCCACATGCGGGTTTCACATGCCACCAACTCCACATTCACAGGCAACTTCAGCGCCACAGCCGTTTGCAGATAGCCCTCAATGCAAAGGCTCTAGACGCAAATATTGGTGTGAGAGCTAATTCAATCAAGGCAACACTGCATGTTGGTGAAGGGCATATTGAAGAAGAATCAGCCGAGTGGTTCTTGTGGGAGAACAACTCCATTTGGCTCACTAACGTCACACACCATCAGGCTTCCAAGCAGCTCTCAAGGAAACTCAGTTTTCACACTCTATGCTTAGTGCCCTATGAGTGCATTATCTAGGACTGAACCTGGTAGAGCATCCCACACAAACGAATGCTCCACATGCGGGTTTCACATGCCACCAACTCCACATTCACAGGCAACTTCAGCGCCACAGCCGTTTGCAGCTAGCCCTCAATGCAAAGGCTCTAGACGCAAATATTGGTGTGAGAGCTAATTCAATCAAGGAAACACTGCATGTTGGTGAAGGGCATATTGAAGAAGAATCAGCCGAGTGGTTCTTGTGGGAGAACAACTCCATTTGGCTCACTAACGTCACACACCGTCAGGCTTCCAAGCAGCTCTCAAGGAAACTCAGTTTTCACACTCTATGCTTAGTGCCCTATGAGTGCATTATCTAGGAATGAACCTGGTAGAGCATCCCACACAAACGAATGCTCCACATGCGGGTTTCACATGCCACCAACTCCACATTCACAGGCAACTTCAGCGCCAAACCCACTTTCAGATAGCCCTCAATGCAAAGGCTCTAGACGCAAATATTGGTGTGAGAGCTAATTCAATCAAGGAAACACTGCATGTTGGTGAAGGGCATATTGAAGAAGAATCAGCCGAGTGGTTCTTGTGGGAGAACAATTCCATTTGGCTCACTAACTTCACACACCATCAGGCTTCCAAGCAGCTCTCAAGGAAACTCAGTTTTCACACTCTATGCTTAGTGCCCTATGAGTGCATTATCTAGCAATGAACCTGATAGAACATCCCACACAAACGAATGCTCCACATGCGGGTTTCACATGCCACCAACTCCACATTCACAGGCAACTTCAGCGCCACAGCCGTTTTCAGATAGCCCTCAATGCAAGGCTCTAGACGCAAATATTGGTGTGAGAGCTAATTCAATCAAGGAAACACTGCATGTTGGTGAAGGGCATATTGAAGAAGAATCAGCTGAGTGGTTCTTGTGGGAGAACAACTCCATTTGGCTCACTAACGTCACACACCATCAGGCTTCCAAGCAGCTCTCAAGGAAACTCAGTTTTCACACTCTATGCTTAGTGCCCATTGAGTGCATTATCTATGAATGAACCTGGTAGAGCATCCCACACAAACGAATGCTCCACATGCGGGTTTCACATGCCACCAACTCCACATTCACAGGCAACTTCAGCGCCACAGCCGTTTTCAGATAGCCCTCAATGCAAAGGCTCTAGACGCAAATATTGGTGTGAGAGCTAATTCAATCAAGGCAACACTGCATGTTGGTGAAGGGCATATTGAAGAAGAATCAGCCGAGTGGTTCTTGTGGGAGAACAACTCCATTTGGCTCACTAACGTCACACACCATCAGGCTTCCAAGCAGCTCTCAAGGAAACTCAGTTTTCACACTCTATGCTTAGTGCCCTATGAGTGCATTATCTAGGACTGAACCTGGTAGAGCATCCCACACAAACGAATGCTCCACATGCGGGTTTCACATGCCACCAACTCCACATTCACAGGCAACTTCAGCGCCACAGCCGTTTTCAGATAGCCCTCAATGCAAAGGCTCTAGACGCAAATATTGGTGTGAGAGCTAATTCAATCAAGGAAACACTGCATGTTGGTGAAGGGCATATTGAAGAAGAATCAGCCGAGTGGTTCTTGTGGGAGAACAACTCCATTTGGCTCACTAACGTCACACACCGTCAGGCTTCCAAACAGCTCTCAAGGAAACTCAGTTTTCACACTCTATGCTTAGTGCCCTAAGAGTGCATTATCTAGCAATGAACCTGGTAGAGCATCCCACACAAACGAATGCTCCACATGCGGGTTTCACATGCCACCAACTCCACATTCACAGGCAACTTCAGCGCCAAAACCACTTTCAGATAGCCCTGAATGCAAAGGCTCTAGACGCAAATATTGGTGTGAGAGCTAATTCAATCAAGGAAACACTGCATGTTGGTGAAGGGCATATTGAAGAAGAATCAGCCGAGTGGTTCTTGTGGGAGAACAATTCCATTTGGCTCACTAACTTCACACACCATCAGGCTTCCAAGCAGCTCTCAAGGAAACTCAGTTTTCACACTCTATGCTTAGTGCCCTATGAGTGCATTATCTAGGAATGAACCTGGTAGAACATCCCACACAAACGAATGCTCCACATGCGGGTTTCACATGCCACCAACTCCACATTCACAGGCAACTTCAGCGCCACAGCCGTTTTCAGATAGCCCTCAATGCAAAGGCTCTAGACGCAAATATTGGTGTGAGAGCTAATTCAATCAAGGAAACACTGCATGTTGGTGAAGGGCATATTGAAGAAGAATCAGCCGAGTGGTTCTTGTGGGAGAACAACTCCATTTGGCTCACTAACGTCACACACCATCAGGCTTCCAAGCAGCTCTCAGGGAAACTCAGTTTTCACACTCTATGCTTAGTGCCCTTTGAGTGCATTATCTAGGAATGAACCTGGTAGAGCATCCCACACAAACGAATGCTCCACATGCGGGTTTCACATGCCACCAACTCCACATTCACAGGCAACTTCAGCGCCACAGCCGTTTGCAGATAGCCCTCAATGCAAAGGCTCTAGACGCAAATATTGGTGTGAGAGCTAATTCAATCAAGGAAACACTGCATGTTGGTGAAGGGCATATTGAAGAAGAATCAGCCGAGTGGTTCTTGTGGGAGAACAACTCCATTGGGCTCACTAACTTCACACACCATCAGGCTTCCAAGCAGCTCTCAAGGAAACTCAGTTTTCACACTCCAGGCTTAGTGCCCTTTGAGTGCATTATCTAGGAATGAACCTGGTAGAGCATCCCACACAAACGAATGCTCCACATGCGGGTTTCACATGCCACCAACTCCACATTCACAGGCAACTTCAGCGCCACAGACGTTTGCAGATAGCCCTCAATGCAAAGGCTCTAGACGCAAATATTGGTGTGAGAGCTAATTCAATCAAGGAAACACTGCATGTTGGTGAAGGGCATATTGAAGAAGAATCAGCCGAGTGGTTCTTGTGGGAGAACAACTCCATTTGGCTCACTAACGTCACACACCATCAGGCTTCCAAGCAGCTCTCAAGGAAACTCAGTTTTCACACTCTATGCTTAGGGCCCTATGAGTGCATTATCTAGGAATGAACCTGGTAGAGCATCCCACACAAACGAATGCTCCACATGCGGGTTTCACATGCCACCAACTCCACATTCACAGGCAACTTCAGCGCCACAGCCGTTTGCAGATAGCCCTCAATGCAAAGGCTCTAGACGCAAATATTGGTGTGAGAGCTAATTCAATCAAGGAAACACTGCATGTTGGTGAAGGGCATATTGAAGAAGAATCAGCCGAGTGGTTCTTGTGGGAGAACAACTCCATTTGGCTCACTAACTTCACACACCATCAGGCTTCCAAGCAGCTCTCAGGGAAACTCAGTTTTCACACTCTATGCTTAGGGCCCTATGAGTGCATTATCTAGGAATGAACCTGGTAGAGCATCCCACACAAACGAATGCTCCACATGCGGGTTTCACATGCCACCAACTCCACATTCACAGGCAACTTCAGCGCCACAGACGTTTGCAGATAGCCCTCAATGCAAAGGCTCTAGACGCAAATATTGGTGTGAGAGCTAATTCAATCAAGGAAACACTGCATGTTGGTGAAGGGCATATTGAAGAAGAATCAGCCGAGTGGTTCTTGTGGGAGAACAACTCCATTTGGCTCACTAAATTCACACACCATCAGGCTTCCAAGCAGCTCTCAAGGAAACTCAGTTTTCACACTCTATGCTTAGTGCCCTTTGAGTGCATTATCTAGGAATGAACCTGGTAGAGCATCCCACACAAAAGAATGCTCCACATGCGGGTTTCACATGCCACCAACTCCACATTCACAGGCAACTTCAGCGCCACAGCCGTTTGCAGATAGCCCTCAATGCAAAGGCTCTAGACGCAAATATTGGTGTGAGAGCTAATTCAATCAAGGAAACACTGCATGTTGGTGAAGGGCATATTGAAGAAGAATCAGCCGAGTGGTTCTTGTGGGAGAACAACTCCATTTGGCTCACTAAATTCACACACCATCAGGCTTCCAAACAGCTCTCAAGGAAACTCAGTTTTCACACTCTATGCTTAGTGCCCTATGAGTGCATTATCTAGGAATGAACCTGGTAGAGCATCCCACACAAACGAATGCTCCACATGCGGGTTTCACATGCCACCAACTCCACATTCACAGGCAACTTCAGCGCCACAGCCGTTTTCAGATAGCCCTCAATGCAAAGGCTCTAGACGCAAATATTGGTGTGAGAGCTAATTCAATCAAGGAAACACTGCATGTTGGTGAAGGGCATATTGAAGAAGAATCAGCCGAGTGGTTCTTGTGGGAGAACAACTCCATTTGGCTCACTAACGTCACACACCATCAGGCTTCCAAGCAGCTCTCAGGGAAACTCAGTTTTCACACTCTATCCTTAGGGCCCTATGAGTGCATTATCTAGGAATGAACCTGGTAGAGCATCCCACACAAACGAATGCTCCACATGCGGGTTTCACATGCCACCAACTCCACATTCACAGGCAACTTCAGCGCCAAACCCACTTTCAGATAGCCCTCAATGCAAAGGCTCTAGACGCAAATATTGGTGTGAGAGCTAATTCAATCAAGGAAACACTGCATGTTGGTGAAGGGCATATTGAAGAAGAATCAGCCGAGTGGTTCTTGTGGGAGAACAACTCCATTTGGCTCACTAACTTCACACACCATCAGGCTTCCAAGCAGCTCTCAGGGAAACTCAGTTTTCACACTCTATGCTTAGGGCCCTATGAGTGCATTGTCTAGGAATGAACCTGGTAGAGCATCCCACACAAACGAATGCTCCACATGCGGGTTTCACATGCCACCAACTCCACATTCACAGGCAACTTCAGCGCCACAGACGTTTGCAGATAGCCCTCAATGCAAAGGCTCTAGACGCAAATATTGGTGTGAGAGCTAATTCAATCAAGGAAACACTGCATGTTGGTGAAGGGCATATTGAAGAAGGATCACCCGAGTGGTTCTTGTGGGAGAACAACTCCATTTGGCTCACTAACTTCACACACCATAAGGCTTCCAAGCAGCTCTCAAGGAAACTCAGTTTTCACACTCTATGCTTAGTGCCCTATGAGTGCATTATCTAGGAATGAACCTGGTAGAGCATCCCACACAAACGAATGCTCCACATGCGGGTTTCACATGCCACCAACTCCACATTCACAGGCAACTTCAGCGCCAAACCCACTTTCAGATAGCCCTCAATGCAAAGGCTCTAGACGCAAATATTGGTGTGAGAGCTAATTCAATCAAGGAAACACTGCATGTTGGTGAAGGGCATATTGAAGAAGAATCAGCCGAGTGGTTCTTGTGGGAGAACAATTCCATTTGGCTCACTAACTTCACACACCATCAGGCTTCCAAGCAGCTCTCAAGGAAACTCAGTTTTCACACTCTATGCTTAGTGCCCTATGAGTGCATTATCTAGCAATGAACCTGATAGAACATCCCACACAAACGAATGCTCCACATGCGGGTTTCACATGCCACCAACTCCACATTCACAGGCAACTTCAGCGCCACAGCCGTTTTCAGATAGCCCTCAATGCAAGGCTCTAGACGCAAATATTGGTGTGAGAGCTAATTCAATCAAGGAAACACTGCATGTTGGTGAAGGGCATATTGAAGAAGAATCAGCTGAGTGGTTCTTGTGGGAGAACAACTCCATTTGGCTCACTAACGTCACACACCATCAGGCTTCCAAGCAGCTCTCAAGGAAACTCAGTTTTCACACTCTATGCTTAGTGCCCATTGAGTGCATTATCTATGAATGAACCTGGTAGAGCATCCCACACAAACGAATGCTCCACATGCGGGTTTCACATGCCACCAACTCCACATTCACAGGCAACTTCAGCGCCAAACCCACTTTCAGATAGCCCTCAATGCAAAGGCTCTAGACGCAAATATTGGTGTGAGAGCTAATTCAATCAAGGAAACACTGCATGTTGGTGAAGGGCATATTGAAGAAGAATCAGCCGAGTGGTTCTTGTGGGAGAACAACTCCATTTGGCTCACTAACGTCACACACCATCAGGCTTCCAAGCAGCTCTCAAGGAAACTCAGTTTTCACACTCTATGCTTAGTGCCCTATGAGTGCATTATCTAGGACTGAACCTGGTAGAGCATCCCACACAAACGAATGCTCCACATGCGGGTTTCACATGCCACCAACTCCACATTCACAGGCAACTTCAGCGCCACAGCCGTTTTCAGATAGCCCTCAATGCAAAGGCTCTAGACGCAAATATTGGTGTGAGAGCTAATTCAATCAAGGAAACACTGCATGTTGGTGAAGGGCATATTGAAGAAGAATCAGCCGAGTGGTTCTTGTGGGAGAACAACTCCATTTGGCTCACTAACGTCACACACCGTCAGGCTTCCAAACAGCTCTCAAGGAAACTCAGTTTTCACACTCTATGCTTAGTGCCCTATGAGTGCATTATCTAGCAATGAACCTGGTAGAGCATCCCACACAAACGAATGCTCCACATGCGGGTTTCACATGCCACCAACTCCACATTCACAGGCAACTTCAGCGCCAAAACCACTTTCAGATAGCCCTGAATGCAAAGGCTCTAGACGCAAATATTGGTGTGAGAGCTAATTCAATCAAGGAAACACTGCATGTTGGTGAAGGGCATATTGAAGAAGAATCAGCCGAGTGGTTCTTGTGGGAGAACAATTCCATTTGGCTCACTAACTTCACACACCATCAGGCTTCCAAGCAGCTCTCAAGGAAACTCAGTTTTCACACTCTATGCTTAGTGCCCTATGAGTGCATTATCTAGGAATGAACCTGGTAGAACATCCCACACAAACGAATGCTCCACATGCGGGTTTCACATGCCACCAACTCCACATTCACAGGCAACTTCAGCGCCACAGCCGTTTTCAGATAGCCCTCAATGCAAAGGCTCTAGACGCAAATATTGGTGTGAGAGCTAATTCAATCAAGGAAACACTGCATGTTGGTGAAGGGCATATTGAAGAAGAATCAGCCGAGTGGTTCTTGTGGGAGAACAACTCCATTTGGCTCACTAACGTCACACACCATCAGGCTTCCAAGCAGCTCTCAAGGAAACTCAGTTTTCACACTCTATGCTTAGTGCCCTTTGAGTGCATTATCTAGGAATGAACCTGGTAGAGCATCCCACACAAACGAATGCTCCACATGCGGGTTTCACATGCCACCAACTCCACATTCACAGGCAACTTCAGCGCCACAGCCGTTTGCAGATAGCCCTCAATGCAAAGGCTCTAGACGCAAATATTGGTGTGAGAGCTAATTCAATCAAGGAAACACTGCATGTTGGTGAAGGGCATATTGAAGAAGAATCAGCCGAGTGGTTCTTGTGGGAGAACAACTCCATTGGGCTCACTAACTTCACACACCATCAGGCTTCCAAGCAGCTCTCAAGGAAACTCAGTTTTCACACTCCAGGCTTAGTGCCCTTTGAGTGCATTATCTAGGAATGAACCTGGTAGAGCATCCCACACAAACGAATGCTCCACATGCGGGTTTCACATGCCACCAACTCCACATTCACAGGCAACTTCAGCGCCACAGCCGTTTGCAGATAGCCCTCAATGCAAAGGCTCTAGACGCAAATATTGGTGTGAGAGCTAATTCAATCAAGGAAACACTGCATGTTGGTGAAGGGCATATTGAAGAAGAATCAGCCGAGTGGTTCTTGTGGGAGAAAACTTCATTTGGCTCACTAACTTCACACACCATCAGGCTTCCTAGCAGCTCTCAAGGAAACTCAGTTTTCACACTCTATGCTTAGTGCCCTTTGAGTGCATTATCTAGGAATGAACCTGGTAGAGCATCCCACACAAACGAATGCTCCACATGCGGGTTTCACATGCCACCAACTCCACATTCACAGGCAACTTCAGCGCCACAGCCGTTTGCAGATAGCCCTCAATGCAAAGTCTCTAGACGCAAATATTGGTGTGAGAGCTAATTCAATCAAGGAAACACTGCATGTTGGTGAAGGGCATATTGAAGAAGAATCAGCCGAGTGGTTCTTGTGGGAGAACAACTCCATTTGGCTCACTAACGTCACACACCATCAGGCTTCCAAGCAGCTCTCAAGGAAACTCAGTTTTCACACTCCACGCTTAGTGCCCTTTGAGTGCATTATCTAGGAATGAACCTGGTAGAGCATCCCACACAAACGAATGCTCCACATGCGGGTTTCACATGCCACCAACTCCACATTCACAGGCAACTTCAGCGCCACAGCCGTTTGCAGATAGCCCTCAATGCAAAGGCTCTAGACGCAAATATTGGTGTGAGAGCTAATTCAATCAAGGAAACACTGCATGTTGGTGAAGGGCATATTGAAGAAGAATCAGCCGAGTGGTTCTTGTGGGAGAACAACTCCATTTGGCTCACTAACTTCACACACCATCAGGCTTCCAAGCAGCTCTCAAGGAAACTCAGTTTTCACACTCTATGCTTAGTGCCCTTTGAGTGCATTATCTAGGAATGAACCTGGTAGAGCATCCCACACAAACGAATGCTCCACATGCGGGTTTCACATGCCACCAACTCCACATTCACAGGCAACTTGAGCGCCACAGCCGTTTGCAGATAGCCCTCAATGCAAAGGCTCTAGACGCAAATATTGGTGTGAGAGCTAATTCAATCAAGGAAACACTGCATGTTGGTGAAGGGCATATTGAAGAAGAATCAGCCGAGTGGTTCTTGTGGGAGAACAACTCCATTTGGCTCACTAACTTCACACACCATCAGGCTTCCAAGCAGCTCTCAAGGAAACTCAGTTTTCACACTCTATGCTTAGTGCCCTTTGAGTGCATTATCTAGGAATGAACCTGGTAGAGCATCCCACACAAACGAATGCTCCACATGCGGGTTTCACATGCCACCAACTCCACATTCACAGGCAACTTCAGCGCCACAGCCGTTTGCAGATAGCCCTCAATGCAAAGGCTCTAGACGCAAATATTGGTGTGAGAGCTAATTCAATCAAGGAAACACTGCATGTTGGTGAAGGGCATATTGAAGAAGAATCAGCCGAGTGGTTCTTGTGGGAGAACAACTCCATTTGGCTCACTAACTTCACACACCATCAGGCTTCCAAGCAGCTCTCAAGGAAACTCAGTTTTCACACTCCAGGCTTAGTGCCCTTTGAGTGCATTATCTAGGAATGAACCTGGTAGAGCATCCCACACAAACGAATGCTCCACATGCGGGTTTCACATGCCACCAACTCCACATTCACAGGCAACTTCAGCGCCACAGCCGTTTTCAGATAGCCCTCAATGCAAAGGCTCTAGACGCAAATATTGGTGTGAGAGCTAATTCAATCAAGGAAACACTGCATGTTGGTGAAGGGCATATTGAAGAAGAATCAGCCGAGTGGTTCTTGTGGGAGAAAACTCCATTTGGCTCACTAACTTCACACACCATCAGGCTTCCAAGCAGCTCTCAAGGAAACTCAGTTTTCACACTCTATGCTTAGTGCCCTTTGAGTGCATTATCTAGGAATGAACCTGGTAGAGCATCCCACACAAACGAATGCTCCACATGCGGGTTTCACATGCCACCAACTCCACATTCACAGGCAACTTGAGCGCCACAGCCGTTTTCAGATAGCCCTCAATGCAAAGGCTCTAGACGCAAATATTGGTGTGAGAGCTAATTCAATCAAGGAAACACTGCATGTTGGTGAAGGGCATATTGAAGAAGAATCAGCCGAGTGGTTCTTGTGGGAGAACAACTCCATTTGGCTCACTAACTTCACACACCATCAGGCTTCCAAGCAGCTCTCAAGGAAACTCAGTTTTCACACTCTATGCTTAGTGCCCTTTGAGTGCATTATCTAGGAATGAACCTGGTAGAGCATCCCACACAAACGAATGCTCCACATGCGGGTTTCACATGCCACCAACTCCACATTCACAGGCAACTTCAGCGCCACAGCCGTTTTCAGCTAGCCCTCAATGCAAAGGCTCTAGACGCAAATATTGGTGTGAGAGCTAATTCAATCAAGGAAACACTGCATGTTGGTGAAGGGCATATTGAAGAAGAATCAGCCGAGTGGTTCTTGTGGGAGAACAACTCCATTTGGCTCACTAACGTCACACACCGTCAGGCTTCCAAACAGCTCTCAAGGAAACTCAGTTTTCACACTCTATGCTTAGTGCCCTATGAGTGCATTATCTAGGAATGAACCTGGTAGAGCATCCCACACAAACGAATGCTCCACATGCGGGTTTCACATGCCACCAACTCCACATTCACAGGCAACTTCAGCGCCAAACCCACTTTCAGATAGCCCTCAATGCAAAGGCTCTAGACGCAAATATTGGTGTGAGAGCTAATTCAATCAAGGAAACACTGCATGTTGGTGAAGGGCATATTGAAGAAGAATCAGCCGAGTGGTTCTTGTGGGAGAACAATTCCATTTGGCTCACTAACTTCACACACCATCAGGCTTCCAAGCAGCTCTCAAGGAAACTCAGTTTTCACACTCTATGCTTAGTGCCCTATGAGTGCATTATCTAGCAATGAACCTGATAGAACATCCCACACAAACGAATGCTCCACATGCGGGTTTCACATGCCACCAACTCCACATTCACAGGCAACTTCAGCGCCACAGCCGTTTTCAGATAGCCCTCAATGCAAGGCTCTAGACGCAAATATTGGTGTGAGAGCTAATTCAATCAAGGAAACACTGCATGTTGGTGAAGGGCATATTGAAGAAGAATCAGCTGAGTGGTTCTTGTGGGAGAACAACTCCATTTGGCTCACTAACGTCACACACCATCAGGCTTCCAAGCAGCTCTCAAGGAAACTCAGTTTTCACACTCTATGCTTAGTGCCCATTGAGTGCATTATCTATGAATGAACCTGGTAGAGCATCCCACACAAACGAATGCTCCACATGCGGGTTTCACATGCCACCAACTCCACATTCACAGGCAACTTCAGCGCCACAGCCGTTTTCAGATAGCCCTCAATGCAAAGGCTCTAGACGCAAATATTGGTGTGAGAGCTAATTCAATCAAGGAAACACTGCATGTTGGTGAAGGGCATATTGAAGAAGAATCAGCCGAGTGGTTCTTGTGGGAGAACAACTCCATTTGGCTCACTAACGTCACACACCATCAGGCTTCCAAGCAGCTCTCAAGGAAACTCAGTTTTCACACTCTATGCTTAGTGCCCTATGAGTGCATTATCTAGGACTGAACCTGGTAGAGCATCCCACACAAACGAATGCTCCACATGCGGGTTTCACATGCCACCAACTCCACATTCACAGGCAACTTCAGCGCCACAGCCGTTTGCAGATAGCCCTCAATGCAAAGGCTCTAGACGCAAATATTGGTGTGAGAGCTAATTCAATCAAGGAAACACTGCATGTTGGTGAAGGGCATATTGAAGAAGAATCAGCCGAGTGGTTCTTGTGGGAGAACAACTCCATTTGGCTCACTAACGTCACACACCGTCAGGCTTCCAAACAGCTCTCAAGGAAACTCAGTTTTCACACTCTATGCTTAGTGCCCTATGAGTGCATTATCTAGCAATGAACCTGGTAGAGCATCCCACACAAACGAATGCTCCACATGCGGGTTTCACATGCCACCAACTCCACATTCACAGGCAACTTCAGCGCCAAAACCACTTTCAGATAGCCCTGAATGCAAAGGCTCTAGACGCAAATATTGGTGTGAGAGCTAATTCAATCAAGGAAACACTGCATGTTGGTGAAGGGCATATTGAAGAAGAATCAGCCGAGTGGTTCTTGTGGGAGAACAATTCCATTTGGCTCACTAACTTCACACACCATCAGGCTTCCAAGCAGCTCTCAAGGAAACTCAGTTTTCACACTCTATGCTTAGTGCCCTATGAGTGCATTATCTAGGAATGAACCTGGTAGAACATCCCACACAAACGAATGCTCCACATGCGGGTTTCACATGCCACCAACTCCACATTCACAGGCAACTTCAGCGCCACAGCCGTTTTCAGATAGCCCTCAATGCAAAGGCTCTAGACGCAAATATTGGTGTGAGAGCTAATTCAATCAAGGAAACACTGCATGTTGGTGAAGGGCATATTGAAGAAGAATCAGCCGAGTGGTTCTTGTGGGAGAACAACTCCATTTGGCTCACTAACGTCACACACCATCAGGCTTCCAAGCAGCTCTCAAGGAAACTCAGTTTTCACACTCTATGCTTAGTGCCCTTTGAGTGCATTATCTAGGAATGAACCTGGTAGAGCATCCCACACAAACGAATGCTCCACATGCGGGTTTCACATGCCACCAACTCCACATTCACAGGCAACTTCAGCGCCACAGCCGTTTGCAGATAGCCCTCAATGCAAAGGCTCTAGACGCAAATATTGGTGTGAGAGCTAATTCAATCAAGGAAACACTGCATGTTGGTGAAGGGCATATTGAAGAAGAATCAGCCGAGTGGTTCTTGTGGGAGAACAACTCCATTGGGCTCACTAACTTCACACACCATCAGGCTTCCAAGCAGCTCTCAAGGAAACTCAGTTTTCACACTCCAGGCTTAGTGCCCTTTGAGTGCATTATCTAGGAATGAACCTGGTAGAGCATCCCACACAAACGAATGCTCCACATGCGGGTTTCACATGCCACCAACTCCACATTCACAGGCAACTTCAGCGCCACAGCCGTTTGCAGATAGCCCTCAATGCAAAGGCTCTAGACGCAAATATTGGTGTGAGAGCTAATTCAATCAAGGAAACACTGCATGTTGGTGAAGGGCATATTGAAGAAGAATCAGCCGAGTGGTTCTTGTGGGAGAACAACTCCATTTAGCTCACTAACTTCACACACCATCAGGCTTCCAAGCAGCTCTCAAGGAAACTCAGTTTTCACACTCCAGGCTTAGTGCCCTTTGAGTGCATTATCTAGGAATGAACCTGGTAGAGCATCCCACCAAACGAATGCTCCACATGCGGGTTTCACATGCCACCAACTCCACATTCACAGGCAACTTCAGCGCCACAGCCGTTTGCAGATAGCCCTCAATGCAAAGGCTCTAGACGCAAATATTGGTGTGAGAGCTAATTCAATCAAGGAAACACTGCATGTTGGTGAAGGGCATATTGAAGAAGAATCAGCCGAGTGGTTCTTGTGGGAGAAAACTCCATTTGGCTCACTAACTTCACACACCATCAGGCTTCCTAGCAGCTCTCAAGGAAACTCAGTTTTCACACTCTATGCTTAGTGCCCTTTGAGTGCATTATCTAGGAATGAACCTGGTAGAGCATCCCACACAAACGAATGCTCCACATGCGGGTTTCACATGCCACCAACTCCACATTCACAGGCAACTTCAGCGCCACAGCCGTTTGCAGATAGCCCTCAATGCAAAGTCTCTAGACGCAAATATTGGTGTGAGAGCTAATTCAATCAAGGAAACACTGCATGTTGGTGAAGGGCATATTGAAGAAGAATCAGCCGAGTGGTTCTTGTGGGAGAACAACTCCATTTGGCTCACTAACGTCACACACCATCAGGCTTCCAAGCAGCTCTCAAGGAAACTCAGTTTTCACACTCCACGCTTAGTGCCCTTTGAGTGCATTATCTAGGAATGAACCTGGTAGAGCATCCCACACAAACGAATGCTCCACATGCGGGTTTCACATGCCACCAACTCCACATTCACAGGCAACTTGAGCGCCACAGCCGTTTGCAGATAGCCCTCAATGCAAAGGCTCTAGACGCAAATATTGGTGTGAGAGCTAATTCAATCAAGGAAACACTGCATGTTGGTGAAGGGCATATTGAAGAAGAATCAGCCGAGTGGTTCTTGTGGGAGAACAACTCCATTTGGCTCACTAACTTCACACACCATCAGGCTTCCAAGCAGCTCTCAAGGAAACTCAGTTTTCACACTCTATGCTTAGTGCCCTTTGAGTGCATTATCTAGGAATGAACCTGGTAGAGCATCCCACACAAACGAATGCTCCACATGCGGGTTTCACATGCCACCAACTCCACATTCACAGGCAACTTGAGCGCCACAGCCGTTTGCAGATAGCCCTCAATGCAAAGGCTCTAGACGCAAATATTGGTGTGAGAGCTAATTCAATCAAGGAAACACTGCATGTTGGTGAAGGGCATATTGAAGAAGAATCAGCCGAGTGGTTCTTGTGGGAGAACAACTCCATTTGGCTCACTAACTTCACACACCATCAGGCTTCCAAGCAGCTCTCAAGGAAACTCAGTTTTCACACTCTATGCTTAGTGCCCTTTGAGTGCATTATCTAGGAATGAACCTGGTAGAGCATCCCACACAAACGAATGCTCCACATGCGGGTTTCACATGCCACCAACTCCACATTCACAGGCAACTTCAGCGCCACAGCCGTTTTCAGATAGCCCTCAATGCAAAGGCTCTAGACGCAAATATTGGTGTGAGAGCTAATTCAATCAAGGAAACACTGCATGTTGGTGAAGGGCATATTGAAGAAGAATCAGCCGAGTGGTTCTTGTGGGAGAACAACTCCATTTGGCTCACTAACTTCACACACCATCAGGCTTCCAAGCAGCTCTCAAGGAAACTCAGTTTTCACACTCCAGGCTTAGTGCCCTTTGAGTGCATTATCTAGGAATGAACCTGGTAGAGCATCCCACACAAACGAATGCTCCACATGCGGGTTTCACATGCCACCAACTCCACATTCACAGGCAACTTCAGCGCCACAGCCGTTTTCAGATAGCCCTCAATGCAAAGGCTCTAGACGCAAATATTGGTGTGAGAGCTAATTCAATCAAGGAAACACTGCATGTTGGTGAAGGGCATATTGAAGAAGAATCAGCCGAGTGGTTCTTGTGGGAGAAAACTCCATTTGGCTCACTAACTTCACACACCATCAGGCTTCCAAGCAGCTCTCAAGGAAACTCAGTTTTCACACTCTATGCTTAGTGCCCTTTGAGTGCATTATCTAGGAATGAACCTGGTAGAGCATCCCACACAAACGAATGCTCCACATGCGGGTTTCACATGCCACCAACTCCACATTCACAGGCAACTTCAGCGCCACAGCCGTTTTCAGATAGCCCTGAATGCAAAGTCTCTAGACGCAAATATTGGTGTGAGAGCTAATTCAATCAAGGAAACACTGCATGTTGGTGAAGGGCATATTGAAGAAGAATCAGCCGAGTGGTTCTTGTGGGAGAACAACTCCATTTGGCTCACTAACTTCACACACCATCAGGCTTCCAAGCAGCTCTCAAGGAAACTCAGTTTTCACACTCTATGCTTAGTGCCCTTTGAGTGCATTATCTAGGAATGAACCTGGTAGAGCATCCCACACAAACGAATGCTCCACATGCGGGTTTCACATGCCACCAACTCCACATTCACAGGCAACTTGAGCGCCACAGCCGTTTGCAGATAGCCCTCAATGCAAAGGCTCTAGACGCAAATATTGGTGTGAGAGCTAATTCAATCAAGGAAACACTGCATGTTGGTGAAGGGCATATTGAAGAAGAATCAGCCGAGTGGTTCTTGTGGGAGAACAACTCCATTTGGCTCACTAACTTCACACACCATCAGGCTTCCAAGCAGCTCTCAAGGAAAA
>NW_026698609.1:0-23937 GCF_030435755.1 Ochotona princeps
CCATTTTTTGGAAATGTAGTGATCAGTGTGTCTTGGGAAAGCGAAATGACATCCTCCGCATGAGAGTCGGTGAGATAGATTGGCCGCATGAAGAGTTTGGAGGTGGGTGGCATTGTGACGGGGAACATACGCGTATAGTACCATTTTTTGGAAATGTAGTGATCAGTATGTCTCGGGAAAGCGAAATGGCATCCTCCGCATTGAGAGTCGGTGAGGTAGATTGGCCGGCATGAAGTGTTTGGAGGGTGGTGGCATTGTGACGGGGAGCATACGCGTATAGTACCATTTTTTGGAAATGTAGTGATCAGTATGTCTCGGGAAAGCGAAATGGCATCCTCCGCATTGAGAGTCGGTGAGATAGATTGGCCGGCATGAAGAGTTTGGAGGTGGGTGGCATTGTGACGGGGAACATACGCGTATAGTACCATTTTTTGGAAATGTAGTGATCAGTGTGTCTTGGGAAAGCGAAATGACATCCTCCGCATTGAGAGTCGGTGAGATAGATTGGCCGGCATGAAGAGTTTGGAGGTGGGTGGCATTGTGACGGGGAGCAGAAAGCGTGTGGGTGACGTTTGAGAGTAGGCGAGCTGATGAGGTGGAGCAAGGGTGTGACTGTCTGAGGAGGGTAAAAGAGAATCTGAACGCCAATGTCGACGAGCTGCAGGCGGAGAAGCGCGTGTGAGATGAAATGTGGGCAAGCTGGGGAGGATAGGGAGGAGAATATATATGATTAAGGGTCAAACGAGTATAGGGTAGTGTGGTGAAGCGGTAGGTGAAGGCGGTTGTGAGTGAATTTGCGGGAGAGATGGAGAGAAGGAGATTGTAGTGGAGGGGAATGAGTACTGGGAAAGTGATTTGTAGTAGAAGAAGCTGTGCAAAGGGAATAAGGGCTGTCAGCACCCAAGGTATTCCCTGGGAGTCCCCCACCCAAGTACTAACCGGGCCTTGCGCCGCAAGGCTTCGGAGTTCTGAAGGGATCCGGTGTGTTCGACGCAGTATGACCGACAGCGATCGTCAACCCCATATCATTCGGCGCCTTCAAATCGACGTCTCCTCCCCGCTCCTCCCTTTCCGCGCTCCGAATCCACTCACCACAGATACCTGCGAACCACCATCCCCACAATGTGTTCCAGTATGTTCTCGTGCAGATGGACGTGGATGCCGGAGTTGATCTCTGGAAATGTCCGTACACAGCTGGCGTCATACGCGTATAGTACCAATTTTTGGAAATGTAGTGATCAGTATGTCTCGGGAAAGCGAAATGGCATCCTCCGCATTGAGAGTCGATGAGGTAGATTGGCCGGCATGAAGTGTTTGGAGGGTGGTGGCATTGTGACGGGGAGCATACGCGTATAGTACCATTTTTTGGAAATGTAGTGATCAGTATGTCTTGGGAAAGCGAAATGACATCCTCCGCATTGAGAGTCGGTGAGATAGATTGGCCGGCATGAAGAGTTTGGAGGTGGGTGGCATTGTGACGGGGAACATACGCGTATAGTACCATTTTTTGGAAATGTAGTGATCAGTGTGTCTTGGGAAAGCGAAATGACATCCTCCGCATTGAGAGTCGGTGAGATAGATTGGCCGGCATGAAGAGTTTGGAGGTGGGTGGCATTGTGACGGGGAGCAGAAAGCGTGTGGGTGACGTTTGAGAGTAGGCGAGCTGATGAGGTGGAGCAAGGGTGTGACTGTCTGAGGAGGGTAAAAGAGAATCTGAACGCCAATGTCGACGAGCTGCAGGCGGAGAAGCGCGTGTGAGATGAAATGTGGGCAAGCTGGGGAGGATAGGGAGGAGAATATATATGATTAAGGGTCAAACGAGTATAGGGTAGTGTGGTGAAGCGGTAGGTGAAGGCGGTTGTGAGTGAATTTGCGGGAGAGATGGAGAGAAGGAGATTGTAGTGGAGGGGAATGAGTACTGGGAAAGTGATTTGTAGTAGAAGAAGCTGTGCAAAGGGAATAAGGGCTGTCAGCACCCAAAGGTATTCCCTGGGAGTCCCCCACCCAAGTACTAACCGGGCCTTGCGCCGCAAGACTTCGGAGTTCTGAAGGGATCCGGTGTGTTCGACGCAGTATGACCGACAGCGATCGTCAACCCCATATCATTCGGCGCCTTCAAATCGACGTCTCCTCCCCGCTCCTCCCTTTCCGCGCTCCGAATCCACTCACCACAGATACCTGCGAACCACCATCCCCACAATGTGTTCCAGTATGTTCTCGTGCAGATGGACGTGGATGCCGGAGTTGATCTCTGGAGATGTCCGTACACAGCTGGCGTCATACGCGTATAGTACCATTTTTTGGAAATGTAGTGATCAGTGTGTCTTGGAAAGCGAAATGACATCCTCCGCATTGAGAGTCGGTGAGATAGATTGGCCGGCATGAAGAGTTTGGAGGTGGGTGGCATTGTGACGGGGAGCAGAAAGCGTGTGGGTGACGTTTGAGAGTAGGCGAGCTGATGAGGTGGAGCAAGGGTGTGACTGTCTGAGGAGGGTAAAAGAGAATCTGAACGCCAATGTCGACGAGCTGCAGGCGGAGAAGCGCGTGTGAGATGAAATGTGGGCAAGCTGGGGAGGATAGGGAGGAGAATATATATGATTAAGGGTCAAACGAGTATAGGGTAGTGTGGTGAAGCGGTAGGTGAAGGCGGTTGTGAGTGAATTTGCGGGAGAGATGGAGAGAAGGAGATTGTAGTGGAGGGGAATGAGTACTGGGAAAGTGATTTGTAGTAGAAGAAGCTGTGCAAAGGGAATAAGGGCTGTCAGCACCCAAAGGTATTCCCTGGGAGTCCCCCACCCAAGTACTAACCGGGCCTTGCGCCGCAAGACTTCGGAGTTCTGAAGGGATCCGGTGTGTTCGACGCAGTATGACCGACAGCGATCGTCATCCCCATATCATTCGGCGCCTTCAAATCGACGTCTCCTCCCCGCTCCTCCCTTTCCGCGCTCCGAATCCACTCACAACAGATACCTGCGAACCACCATCCCCACAATGTGTTCCAGTATGTTCTCGTGCAGATGGACGTGGATGCCGGAGTTGATCTCTGGAGATGTCCGTACACAGCTGGCGTCATACGCGTATAGTACCAATTTTTGGAAATGTAGTGATCAGTATATCTCGGGAAAGCGAAATGGCATCCTCCGCATTGAGAGTCGATGAGGTAGATTGGCCGGCATGAAGTGTTTGGAGGGTGGTGGCATTGTGACGGGGAGCATACGCGTATAGTACCATTTTTTGGAAATGTAGTGATCAGTATGTCTTGGGAAAGCGAAATGACATCCTCCGCATTGAGAGTCGGTGAGATAGATTGGCCGGCATGAAGAGTTTGGAGGTGGGTGGCATTGTGACGGGGAACATACGCGTATAGTACCATTTTTTGGAAATGTAGTGATCAGTGTGTCTTGGGAAAGCGAAATGACATCCTCCGCATTGAGAGTCGGTGAGATAGATTGGCCGGCATGAAGAGTTTGGAGGTGGGTGGCATTGTGACGGGGAGCAGAAAGCGTGTGGGTGACGTTTGAGAGTAGGCGAGCTGATGAGGTGGAGCAAGGGTGTGACTGTCTGAGGAGGGTAAAAGAGAATCTGAACGCCAATGTCGACGAGCTGCAGGCGGAGAAGCGCGTGTGAGATGAAATGTGGGCAAGCTGGGGAGGATAGGGAGGAGAATATATATGATTAAGGGTCAAACGAGTATAGGGTAGTGTGGTGAAGCGGTAGGTGAAGGCGGTTGTGAGTGAATTTGCGGGAGAGATGGAGAGAAGGAGATTGTAGTGGAGGGGAATGAGTACTGGGAAAGTGATTTGTAGTAGAAGAAGCTGTGCAAAGGGAATAAGGGCTGTCAGCAGCCAAAGGTATTCCCTGGGAGTCCCCCACCCAAGTACTAACCGGGCCTTGCGCCGCAAGACTTCGGAGTTCTGAAGGGATCCGGTGTGTTCGACGCAGTATGACCGACAGCGATCGTCAACCCCATATCATTCGGCGCCTTCAAATCGACTTCTCCTCCCCGCTCCTCCCTTTCCGCGCTCCGAATCCACTCACCACAGATACCTGCGAACCACCATCCCCACAATGTGTTCCAGTATGTTCTCGTGCAGATGGACGTGGATGCCGGAGTTGATCTCTGGAGATGTCCGTACACAGCTGGCGTCATACGCGTATAGTACCAATTTTTGGAAATGTAGTGATCAGTATATCTCGGGAAAGCGAAATGGCATCCTCCGCATTGAGAGTCGATGAGGTAGATTGGCCGGCATGAAGTGTTTGGAGGGTGGTGGCATTGTGACGGGGAGCATACGCGTATAGTACCATTTTTTGGAAATGTAGTGATCAGTATGTCTTGGGAAAGCGAAATGACATCCTCCGCATTGAGAGTCGGTGAGATAGATTGGCCGGCATGAAGAGTTTGGAGGTGGGTGGCATTGTGACGGGGAACATACGCGTATAGTACCATTTTTTGGAAATGTAGTGATCAGTGTGTCTTGGGAAAGCGAAATGACATCCTCCGCATTGAGAGTCGGTGAGATAGATTGGCCGGCATGAAGAGTTTGGAGGTGGGTGGCATTGTGACGGGGAGCAGAAAGCGTGTGGGTGACGTTTGAGAGTAGGCGAGCTGATGAGGTGGAGCAAGGGTGTGACTGTCTGAGGAGGGTAAAAGAGAATCTGAACGCCAATGTCGACGAGCTGCAGGCGGAGAAGCGCGTGTGAGATGAAATGTGGGCAAGCTGGGGAGGATAGGGAGGAGAATATATATGATTAAGGGTCAAACGAGTATAGGGTAGTGTGGTGAAGCGGTAGGTGAAGGCGGTTGTGAGTGAATTTGCGGGAGAGATGGAGAGAAGGAGATTGTAGTGGAGGGGAATGAGTACTGGGAAAGTGATTTGTAGTAGAAGAAGCTGTGCAAAGGGAATAAGGGCTGTCAGCACCCAAAGGTATTCCCTGGGAGTCCCCCACCCAAGTACTAACCGGGCCTTGCGCCGCAAGACTTCGGAGTTCTGAAGGGATCCGGTGTGTTCGACGCAGTATGACCGACAGCGATCGTCAACCCCATATCATTCGGCGCCTTCAAATCGACGTCTCCTCCCCGCTCCTCCCTTTCCGCGCTCCGAATCCACTCACCACAGATACCTGCGAACCACCATCCCCACAATGTGTTCCAGTATGTTCTCGTGCAGATGGACGTGGATGCCGGAGTTGATCTCTGGAGATGTCCGTACACAGCTGGCGTCATACGCGTATAGTACCATTTTTTGGAAATGTAGTGATCAGTATGTCTTGGGAAAGCGAAATGACATCCTCCGCATTGAGAGTCGGTGAGATAGATTGGCCGGCATGAAGAGTTTGGAGGTGGGTGGCATTGTGACGGGGAACATACGCGTATAGTACCATTTTTTGGAAATGTAGTGATCAGTGTGTCTTGGGAAAGCGAAATGACATCCTCCGTATTGAGAGTCGGTGAGATAGATTGGCCGGCATGAAGAGTTTGGAGGTGGGTGGCATTGTGACGGGGAGCAGAAAGCGTGTGGGTGACGTTTGAGAGTAGGCGAGCTGATGAGGTGGAGCAAGGGTGTGACTGTCTGAGGAGGGTAAAAGAGAATCTGAACGCCAATGTCGACGAGCTGCAGGCGGAGAAGCGCGTGTGAGATGAAATGTGGGCAAGCTGGGGAGGATAGGGAGGAGAATATATATGATTAAGGGTCAAACGAGTATAGGGTAGTGTGGTGAAGCGGTAGGTGAAGGCGGTTGTGAGTGAATTTGCGGGAGAGATGGAGAGAAGGAGATTGTAGTGGAGGGGAATGAGTACTGGGAAAGTGATTTGTAGTAGAAGAAGCTGTGCAAAGGGAATAAGGGCTGTCAGCACCCAAAGGTATTCCCTGGGAGTCCCCCCACCCAAGTACTAACCGGGCCTTGCGCCGCAAGACTTCGGAGTTCTGAAGGGATCCGGTGTGTTCGACGCAGTATGACCGACAGCGATCGTCAACCCCATATCATTCGGCGCCTTCAAATCGACGTCTCCCCCCCGCTCCTCCCTTTCCGCGCTCCGAATCCACTCACCACAGATACCTGCGAACCACCATCCCCACAATGTGTTCCAGTATGTTCTCGTGCAGATGGACGTGGATGCCGGAGTTGATCTCTGGAGATGTCCGTACACAGCTGGCGTCATACGCGTATAGTACCATTTTTTGGAAATGTAGTGATCAGTGTGTCTTGGGAAAGCGAAATGACATCCTCCGCATTGAGAGTCGGTGAGATAGATTGGCCGGCATGAAGAGTTTGGAGGTGGGTGGCATTGTGACGGGGAGCAGAAAGCGTGTGGGTGACGTTTGAGAGTAGGCGAGCTGATGAGGTGGAGCAAGGGTGTGACTGTCTGAGGAGGGTAAAAGAGAATCTGAACGCCAATGTCGACGAGCTGCAGGCGGAGAAGCGCGTGTGAGATGAAATGTGGGCAAGCTGGGGAGGATAGGGAGGAGAATATATATGATTAAGGGTCAAACGAGTATAGGGTAGTGTGGTGAAGCGGTAGGTGAAGGCGGTTGTGAGTGAATTTGCGGGAGAGATGGAGAGAAGGAGATTGTAGTGGAGGGGAATGAGTACTGGGAAAGTGATTTGTAGTAGAAGAAGCTGTGCAAAGGGAATAAGGGCTGTCAGCACCCAAAGGTATTCCCTGGGAGTCCCCCACCCAAGTACTAACCGGGCCTTGCGCCGCAAGACTTCGGAGTTCTGAAGGGATCCGGTGTGTTCGACGCAGTATGACCGACAGCGATCGTCATCCCCATATCATTCGGCGCCTTCAAATCGACGTCTCCTCCCCGCTCCTCCCTTTCCGCGCTCCGAATCCACTCACAACAGATACCTGCGAACCATCATCCCCACAATGTGTTCCAGTATGTTCTCGTGCAGATGGACGTGGATGCCGGAGTTGATCTCTGGAGATGTCCGTACACAGCTGGCGTCATACGCGTATAGTACCAATTTTTGGAAATGTAGTGATCAGTATATCTCGGGAAAGCGAAATGGCATCCTCCGCATTGAGAGTCGATGAGGTAGATTGGCCGGCATGAAGTGTTTGGAGGGTGGTGGCATTGTGACGGGGAGCATACGCGTATAGTACCATTTTTTGGAAATGTAGTGATCAGTATGTCTTGGGAAAGCGAAATGACATCCTCCGCATTGAGAGTCGGTGAGATAGATTGGCCGGCATGAAGAGTTTGGAGGTGGGTGGCATTGTGACGGGGAACATACGCGTATAGTACCATTTTTTGGAAATGTAGTGATCAGTGTGTCTTGGGAAAGCGAAATGACATCCTCCGCATTGAGAGTCGGTGAGATAGATTGGCCGGCATGAAGAGTTTGGAGGTGGGTGGCATTGTGACGGGGAGCAGAAAGCGTGTGGGTGACGTTTGAGAGTAGGCGAGCTGATGAGGTGGAGCAAGGGTGTGACTGTCTGAGGAGGGTAAAAGAGAATCTGAACGCCAATGTCGACGAGCTGCAGGCGGAGAAGCGCGTGTGAGATGAAATGTGGGCAAGCTGGGGAGGATAGGGAGGAGAATATATATGATTAAGGGTCAAACGAGTATAGGGTAGTGTGGTGAAGCGGTAGGTGAAGGCGGTTGTGAGTGAATTTGCGGGAGAGATGGAGAGAAGGAGATTGTAGTGGAGGGGAATGAGTACTGGGAAAGTGATTTGTAGTAGAAGAAGCTGTGCAAAGGGAATAAGGGCTGTCAGCACCCAAAGGTATTCCCTGGGAGTCCCCCACCCAAGTACTAACCGGGCCTTGCGCCGCAAGACTTCGGAGTTCTGAAGGGATCCGGTGTGTTCGACGCAGTATGACCGACAGCGATCGTCAACCCCATATCATTCGGCGCCTTCAAATCGACGTCTCCTCCCCGCTCCTCCCTTTCCGCGCTCCGAATCCACTCACCACAGATACCTGCGAACCACCATCCCCACAATGTGTTCCAGTATGTTCTCGTGCAGATGGACGTGGATGCCGGAGTTGATCTCTGGAGATGTCCGTACACAGCTGGCGTCATACGCGTATAGTACCAATTTTTGGAAATGTAGTGATCAGTATATCTCGGGAAAGCGAAATGGCATCCTCCGCATTGAGAGTCGATGAGGTAGATTGGCCGGCATGAAGAGTTTGGAGGGTGGTGGCATTGTGACGGGGAGCATACGCGTATAGTACCATTTTTTGGAAATGTAGTGATCAGTATGTCTTGGGAAAGCGAAATGACATCCTCCGCATTGAGAGTCGGTGAGATAGATTGGCCGGCATGAAGAGTTTGGAGGTGGGTGGCATTGTGACGGGGAACATACGCGTATAGTACCATTTTTTGGAAATGTAGTGATCAGTGTGTCTTGGGAAAGCGAAATGACATCCTCCGCATTGAGAGTCGGTGAGATAGATTGGCCGGCATGAAGAGTTTGGAGGTGGGTGGCATTGTGACGGGGAGCAGAAAGCGTGTGGGTGACGTTTGAGAGTAGGCGAGCTGATGAGGTGGAGCAAGGGTGTGACTGTCTGAGGAGGGTAAAAGAGAATCTGAACGCCAATGTCGACGAGCTGCAGGCGGAGAAGCGCGTGTGAGATGAAATGTGGGCAAGCTGGGGAGGATAGGGAGGAGAATATATATGATTAAGGGTCAAACGAGTATAGGGTAGTGTGGTGAAGCGGTAGGTGAAGGCGGTTGTGAGTGAATTTGCGGGAGAGATGGAGAGAAGGAGATTGTAGTGGAGGGGAATGAGTACTGGGAAAGTGATTTGTAGTAGAAGAAGCTGTGCAAAGGGAATAAGGGCTGTCAGCACCCAAAGGTATTCCCTGGGAGTCCCCCACCCAAGTACTAACCGGGCCTTGCGCCGCAAGACTTCGGAGTTCTGAAGGGATCCGGTGTGTTCGACGCAGTATGACCGACAGCGATCGTCAACCCCATATCATTCGGCGCCTTCAAATCGACGTCTCCTCCCCGCTCCTCCCTTTCCGCGCTCCGAATCCACTCACCACAGATACCTGCGAACCACCATCCCCACAATGTGTTCCAGTATGTTCTCGTGCAGATGGACGTGGATGCCGGAGTTGATCTCTGGAGATGTCCGTACACAGCTGGCGTCATACGCGTATAGTACCAATTTTTGGAAATGTAGTGATCAGTATATCTCGGGAAAGCGAAATGGCATCCTCCGCATTGAGAGTCGATGAGGTAGATTGGCCGGCATGAAGTGTTTGGAGGGTGGTGGCATTGTGACGGGGAGCATACGCGTATAGTACCATTTTTTGGAAATGTAGTGATCAGTATGTCTTGGGAAAGCGAAATGACATCCTCCGCATTGAGAGTCGGTGAGATAGATTGGCCGGCATGAAGAGTTTGGAGGTGGGTGGCATTGTGACGGGGAACATACGCGTATAGTACCATTTTTTGGAAATGTAGTGATCAGTGTGTCTTGGGAAAGCGAAATGACATCCTCCGCATTGAGAGTCGGTGAGATAGATTGGCCGGCATGAAGAGTTTGGAGGTGGGTGGCATTGTGACGGGGAGCAGAAAGCGTGTGGGTGACGTTTGAGAGTAGGCGAGCTGATGAGGTGGAGCAAGGGTGTGACTGTCTGAGGAGGGTAAAAGAGAATCTGAACGCCAATGTCGACGAGCTGCAGGCGGAGAAGCGCGTGTGAGATGAAATGTGGGCAAGCTGGGGAGGATAGGGAGGAGAATATATATGATTAAGGGTCAAACGAGTATAGGGTAGTGTGGTGAAGCGGTAGGTGAAGGCGGTTGTGAGTGAATTTGCGGGAGAGATGGAGAGAAGGAGATTGTAGTGGAGGGGAATGAGTACTGGGAAAGTGATTTGTAGTAGAAGAAGCTGTGCAAAGGGAATAAGGGCTGTCAGCACCCAAAGGTATTCCCTGGGAGTCCCCCACCCAAGTACTAACCGGGCCTTGCGCCGCAAGACTTCGGAGTTCTGAAGGGATCCGGTGTGTTCGACGCAGTATGACCGACAGCGATCGTCAACCCCATATCATTCGGCGCCTTCAAATCGACGTCTCCTCCCCGCTCCTCCCTTTCCGCGCTCCGAATCCACTCACCACAGATACCTGCGAACCACCATCCCCACAATGTGTTCCAGTATGTTCTCGTGCAGATGGACGTGGATGCCGGAGTTGATCTCTGGAGATGTCCGTACACAGCTGGCGTCATACGCGTATAGTACCATTTTTTGGAAATGTAGTGATCAGTATGTCTTGGGAAAGCGAAATGGCATCCTCCGCATTGAGAGTCGGTGAGATAGATTGGCCGGCATGAAGTGTTTGGAGGGTGGTGGCATTGTGACGGGGAGCATACGCGTATAGTACCATTTTTTGGAAATGTAGTGATCAGTATGTCTTGGGAAAGCGAAATGACATCCTCCGCATTGAGAGTCGGTGAGATAGATTGGCCGGCATGAAGAGTTTGGAGGTGGGTGGCATTGTGACGGGGAACATACGCGTATAGTACCATTTTTTGGAAATGTAGTGATCAGTGTGTCTTGGGAAAGCGAAATGACATCCTCCGCATTGAGAGTCGGTGAGATAGATTGGCCGGCATGAAGAGTTTGGAGGTGGGTGGCATTGTGACGGGGAGCAGAAAGCGTGTGGGTGACGTTTGAGAGTAGGCGAGCTGATGAGGTGGAGCAAGGGTGTGACTGTCTGAGGAGGGTAAAAGAGAATCTGAACGCCAATGTCGACGAGCTGCAGGCGGAGAAGCGCGTGTGAGATGAAATGTGGGCAAGCTGGGGAGGATAGGGAGGAGAATATATATGATTAAGGGTCAAACGAGTATAGGGTAGTGTGGTGAAGCGGTAGGTGAAGGCGGTTGTGAGTGAATTTGCGGGAGAGATGGAGAGAAGGAGATTGTAGTGGAGGGGAATGAGTACTGGGAAAGTGATTTGTAGTAGAAGAAGCTGTGCAAAGGGAATAAGGGCTGTCAGCACCCAAAGGTATTCCCTGGGAGTCCCCCACCCAAGTACTAACCGGGCCTTGCGCCGCAAGACTTCGGAGTTCTGAAGGGATCCGGTGTGTTCGACGCAGTATGACCGACAGCGATCGTCAACCCCATATCATTCGGCGCCTTCAAATCGACGTCTCCTCCCCGCTCCTCCCTTTCCGCGCTCCGAATCCACTCACCACAGATACCTGCGAGCCACCATCCCCACAATGTGTTCCAGTATGTTCTCGTGCAGATGGACGTGGATGCCGGAGTTGATCTCTGGAGATGTCCGTACACAGCTGGCGTCATACGCGTATAGTACCATTTTTTGGAAATGTAGTGATCAGTATGTCTTGGGAAAGCGAAATGACATCCTCCGCATTGAGAGTCGGTGAGATAGATTGGCCGGCATGAAGAGTTTGGAGGTGGGTGGCATTGTGACGGGGAACATACGCGTATAGTACCATTTTTTGGAAATGTAGTGATCAGTGTGTCTTGGGAAAGCGAAATGACATCCTCCGTATTGAGAGTCGGTGAGATAGATTGGCCGGCATGAAGAGTTTGGAGGTGGGTGGCATTGTGACGGGGAGCAGAAAGCGTGTGGGTGACGTTTGAGAGTAGGCGAGCTGATGAGGTGGAGCAAGGGTGTGACTGTCTGAGGAGGGTAAAAGAGAATCTGAACGCCAATGTCGACGAGCTGCAGGCGGAGAAGCGCGTGTGAGATGAAATGTGGGCAAGCTGGGGAGGATAGGGAGGAGAATATATATGATTAAGGGTCAAACGAGTATAGGGTAGTGTGGTGAAGCGGTAGGTGAAGGCGGTTGTGAGTGAATTTGCGGGAGAGATGGAGAGAAGGAGATTGTAGTGGAGGGGAATGAGTACTGGGAAAGTGATTTGTAGTAGAAGAAGCTGTGCAAAGGGAATAAGGGCTGTCAGCACCCAAAGGTATTCCCTGGGAGTCCCCCACCCAAGTACTAACCGGGCCTTGCGCCGCAAGACTTCGGAGTTCTGAAGGGATCCGGTGTGTTCGACGCAGTATGACCGACAGCGATCGTCAACCCCATATCATTCGGCGCCTTCAAATCGACGTCTCCTCCCCGCTCCTCCCTTTCCGCGCTCCGAATCCACTCACCACAGATACCTGCGAACCACCATCCCCACAATGTGTTCCAGTATGTTCTCGTGCAGATGGACGTGGATGCCGGAGTTGATCTCTGGAGATGTCCGTACACAGCTGGCGTCATACGCGTATAGTACCAATTTTTGGAAATGTAGTGATCAGTATATCTCGGGAAAGCGAAATGGCATCCTCCGCATTGAGAGTCGATGAGGTAGATTGGCCGGCATGAAGTGTTTGGAGGGTGGTGGCATTGTGACGGGGAGCATACGCGTATAGTACCATTTTTTGGAAATGTAGTGATCAGTATGTCTTGGGAAAGCGAAATGACATCCTCCGCATTGAGAGTCGGTGAGATAGATTGGCCGGCATGAAGAGTTTGGAGGTGGGTGGCATTGTGACGGGGAACATACGCGTATAGTACCATTTTTTGGAAATGTAGTGATCAGTGTGTCTTGGGAAAGCGAAATGACATCCTCCGCATTGAGAGTCGGTGAGATAGATTGGCCGGCATGAAGAGTTTGGAGGTGGGTGGCATTGTGACGGGGAGCAGAAAGCGTGTGGGTGACGTTTGAGAGTAGGCGAGCTGATGAGGTGGAGCAAGGGTGTGACTGTCTGAGGAGGGTAAAAGAGAATCTGAACGCCAATGTCGACGAGCTGCAGGCGGAGAAGCGCGTGTGAGATGAAATGTGGGCAAGCTGGGGAGGATAGGGAGGAGAATATATATGATTAAGGGTCAAACGAGTATAGGGTAGTGTGGTGAAGCGGTAGGTGAAGGCGGTTGTGAGTGAATTTGCGGGAGAGATGGAGAGAAGGAGATTGTAGTGGAGGGGAATGAGTACTGGGAAAGTGATTTGTAGTAGAAGAAGCTGTGCAAAGGGAATAAGGGCTGTCAGCACCCAAAGGTATTCCCTGGGAGTCCCCCACCCAAGTACTAACCGGGCCTTGCGCCGCAAGACTTCGGAGTTCTGAAGGGATCCGGTGTGTTCGACGCAGTATGACCGACAGCGATCGTCAACCCCATATCATTCGGCGCCTTCAAATCGACGTCTCCTCCCCGCTCCTCCCTTTCCGCGCTCCGAATCCACTCACCACAGATACCTGCGAACCACCATCCCCACAATGTGTTCCAGTATGTTCTCGTGCAGATGGACGTGGATGCCGGAGTTGATCTCTGGAGATGTCCGTACACAGCTGGCGTCATACGCGTATAGTACCAATTTTTGGAAATGTAGTGATCAGTATATCTCGGGAAAGCGAAATGGCATCCTCCGCATTGAGAGTCGATGAGGTAGATTGGCCGGCATGAAGTGTTTGGAGGGTGGTGGCATTGTGACGGGGAGCATACGCGTATAGTACCATTTTTTGGAAATGTAGTGATCAGTATGTCTTGGGAAAGCGAAATGACATCCTCCGCATTGAGAGTCGGTGAGATAGATTGGCCGGCATGAAGAGTTTGGAGGTGGGTGGCATTGTGACGGGGAACATACGCGTATAGTACCATTTTTTGGAAATGTAGTGATCAGTGTGTCTTGGGAAAGCGAAATGACATCCTCCGCATTGAGAGTCGGTGAGATAGATTGGCCGGCATGAAGAGTTTGGAGGTGGGTGGCATTGTGACGGGGAGCAGAAAGCGTGTGGGTGACGTTTGAGAGTAGGCGAGCTGATGAGGTGGAGCAAGGGTGTGACTGTCTGAGGAGGGTAAAAGAGAATCTGAACGCCAATGTCGACGAGCTGCAGGCGGAGAAGCGCGTGTGAGATGAAATGTGGGCAAGCTGGGGAGGATAGGGAGGAGAATATATATGATTAAGGGTCAAACGAGTATAGGGTAGTGTGGTGAAGCGGTAGGTGAAGGCGGTTGTGAGTGAATTTGCGGGAGAGATGGAGAGAAGGAGATTGTAGTGGAGGGGAATGAGTACTGGGAAAGTGATTTGTAGTAGAAGAAGCTGTGCAAAGGGAATAAGGGCTGTCAGCACCCAAAGGTATTCCCTGGGAGTCCCCCACCCAAGTACTAACCGGGCCTTGCGCCGCAAAACTTCGGAGTTCTGAAGGGATCCGGTGTGTTCGACGCAGTATGACCGACAGCGATCGTCAACCCCATATCATTCGGCGCCTTCAAATCGACGTCTCCTCCCCGCTCCTCCCTTTCCGCGCTCCGAATCCACTCACCACAGATACCTGCGAACCACCATCCCCACAATGTGTTCCAATATGTTCTCGTGCAGATGGACGTGGATGCCGGAGTTGATCTCTGGAGATGTCCGTACACAGCTGGCGTCATACGCGTATAGTACCAATTTTTGGAAATGTAGTGATCAGTATATCTCGGGAAAGCGAAATGGCATCCTCCGCATTGAGAGTCGATGAGGTAGATTGGCCGGCATGAAGTGTTTGGAGGGTGGTGGCATTGTGACGGGGAGCATACGCGTATAGTACCATTTTTTGGAAATGTAGTGATCAGTATGTCTTGGGAAAGCGAAATGACATCCTCCGCATTGAGAGTCGGTGAGATAGATTGGCCGGCATGAAGAGTTTGGAGGTGGGTGGCATTGTGACGGGGAACATACGCGTATAGTACCATTTTTTGGAAATGTAGTGATCAGTGTGTCTTGGGAAAGCGAAATGACATCCTCCGCATTGAGAGTCGGTGAGATAGATTGGCCGGCATGAAGAGTTTGGAGGTGGGTGGCATTGTGACGGGGAGCAGAAAGCGTGTGGGTGACGTTTGAGAGTAGGCGAGCTGATGAGGTGGAGCAAGGGTGTGACTGTCTGAGGAGGGTAAAAGAGAATCTGAACGCCAATGTCGACGAGCTGCAGGCGGAGAAGCGCGTGTGAGATGAAATGTGGGCAAGCTGGGGAGGATAGGGAGGAGAATATATATGATTAAGGGTCAAACGAGTATAGGGTAGTGTGGTGAAGCGGTAGGTGAAGGCGGTTGTGAGTGAATTTGCGGGAGAGATGGAGAGAAGGAGATTGTAGTGGAGGGGAATGAGTACTGGGAAAGTGATTTGTAGTAGAAGAAGCTGTGCAAAGGGAATAAGGGCTGTCAGCACCCAAAGGTATTCCCTGGGAGTCCCCCACCCAAGTACTAACCGGGCCTTGCGCCGCAAGACTTCGGAGTTCTGAAGGGATCCGGTGTGTTCGACGCAGTATGACCGACAGCGATCGTCAACCCCATATCATTCGGCGCCTTCAAATCGACGTCTCCTCCCCGCTCCTCCCTTTCCGCGCTCCGAATCCACTCACCACAGATACCTGCGAACCACCATCCCCACAATGTGTTCCAGTATGTTCTCGTGCAGATGGACGTGGATGCCGGAGTTGATCTCTGGAGATGTCCGTACACAGCTGGCGTCATACGCGTATAGTACCATTTTTTGGAAATGTAGTGATCAGTATGTCTTGGGAAAGCGAAATGACATCCTCCGCATTGAGAGTCGGTGAGATAGATTGGCCGGCATGAAGAGTTTGGAGGTGGGTGGCATTGTGACGGGGAACATACGCGTATAGTACCATTTTTTGGAAATGTAGTGATCAGTGTGTCTTGGGAAAGCGAAATGACATCCTCCGCATTGAGAGTCGGTGAGATAGATTGGCCGGCATGAAGAGTTTGGAGGTGGGTGGCATTGTGACGGGGAGCAGAAAGCGTGTGGGTGACGTTTGAGAGTAGGCGAGCTGATGAGGTGGAGCAAGGGTGTGACTGTCTGAGGAGGGTAAAAGAGAATCTGAACGCCAATGTCGACGAGCTGCAGGCGGAGAAGCGCGTGTGAGATGAAATGTGGGCAAGCTGGGGAGGATAGGGAGGAGAATATATATGATTAAGGGTCAAACGAGTATAGGGTAGTGTGGTGAAGCGGTAGGTGAAGGCGGTTGTGAGTGAATTTGCTGGAGAGATGGAGAGAAGGAGATTGTAGTGGAGGGGAATGAGTACTGGGAAAGTGATTTGTAGTAGAAGAAGCTGTGCAAAGGGAATAAGGGCTGTCAGCACCCAAAGGTATTCCCTGGGAGTCCCCCACCCAAGTACTAACCGGGCCTTGCGCCGCAAGACTTCGGAGTTCTGAAGGGATCCGGTGTGTTCGACGCAGTATGACCGACAGCGATCGTCAACCCCATATCATTCGGCGCCTTCAAATCGACGTCTCCTCCCCGCTCCTCCCTTTCCGCGCTCCGAATCCACTCACCACAGATACCTGCGAACCACCATCCCCACAATGTGTTCCAGTATGTTCTCGTGCAGATGGACGTGGATGCCGGAGTTGATCTCTGGAGATGTCCGTACACAGCTGGCGTCATACGCGTATAGTACCAATTTTTGGAAATGTAGTGATCAGTATATCTCGGGAAAGCGAAATGGCATCCTCCGCATTGAGAGTCGATGAGGTAGATTGGCCGGCATGAAGTGTTTGGAGGGTGGTGGCATTGTGACGGGGAGCATACGCGTATAGTACCATTTTTTGGAAATGTAGTGATCAGTATGTCTTGGGAAAGCGAAATGACATCCTCCGCATTGAGAGTCGGTGAGATAGATTGGCCGGCATGAAGAGTTTGGAGGTGGGTGGCATTGTGACGGGGAACATACGCGTATAGTACCATTTTTTGGAAATGTAGTGATCAGTGTGTCTTGGGAAAGCGAAATGACATCCTCCGCATTGAGAGTCGGTGAGATAGATTGGCCGGCATGAAGAGTTTGGAGGTGGGTGGCATTGTGACGGGGAGCAGAAAGCGTGTGGGTGACGTTTGAGAGTAGGCGAGCTGATGAGGTGGAGCAAGGGTGTGACTGTCTGAGGAGGGTAAAAGAGAATCTGAACGCCAATGTCGACGAGCTGCAGGCGGAGAAGCGCGTGTGAGATGAAAATGTGGGCAAGCTGGGGAGGATAGGGAGGAGAATATATATGATTAAGGGTCAAACGAGTATAGGGTAGTGTGGTGAAGCGGTAGGTGAAGGCGGTTGTGAGTGAATTTGCGGGAGAGATGGAGAGAAGGAGATTGTAGTGGAGGGGAATGAGTACTGGGAAAGTGATTTGTAGTAGAAGAAGCTGTGCAAAGGGAATAAGGGCTGTCAGCACCCAAAGGTATTCCCTGGGAGTCCCCCACCCAAGTACTAACCGGGCCTTGCGCCGCAAGACTTCGGAGTTCTGAAGGGATCCGGTGTGTTCGACGCAGTATGACCGACAGCGATCGTCAACCCCATATCATTCGGCGCCTTCAAATCGACGTCTCCTCCCCGCTCCTCCCTTTCCGCGCTCCGAATCCACTCACCACAGATACCTGCGAACCACCATCCCCACAATGTGTTCCAGTATGTTCTCGTGCAGATGGACGTGGATGCCGGAGTTGATCTCTGGAGATGTCCGTACACAGCTGGCGTCATACGCGTATAGTACCAATTTTTGGAAATGTAGTGATCAGTATATCTCGGGAAAGCGAAATGGCATCCTCCGCATTGAGAGTCGATGAGGTAGATTGGCCGGCATGATGTGTTTGGAGGGTGGTGGCATTGTGACGGGGAGCATACGCGTATAGTACCATTTTTTGGAAATGTAGTGATCAGTATGTCTTGGGAAAGCGAAATGACATCCTCCGCATTGAGAGTCGGTGAGATAGATTGGCCGGCATGAAGAGTTTGGAGGTGGGTGGCATTGTGACGGGGAACATACGCGTATAGTACCATTTTTTGGAAATGTAGTGATCAGTGTGTCTTGGGAAAGCGAAATGACATCCTCCGCATTGAGAGTCGGTGAGATAGATTGGCCGGCATGAAGAGTTTGGAGGTGGGTGGCATTGTGACGGGGAGCAGAAAGCGTGTGGGTGACGTTTGAGAGTAGGCGAGCTGATGAGGTGGAGCAAGGGTGTGACTGTCTGAGGAGGGTAAAAGAGAATCTGAACGCCAATGTCGACGAGCTGCAGGCGGAGAAGCGCGTGTGAGATGAAATGTGGGCAAGCTGGGGAGGATAGGGAGGAGAATATATATGATTAAGGGTCAAACGAGTATAGGGTAGTGTGGTGAAGCGGTAGGTGAAGGCGGTTGTGAGTGAATTTGCGGGAGAGATGGAGAGAAGGAGATTGTAGTGGAGGGGAATGAGTACTGGGAAAGTGATTTGTAGTAGAAGAAGCTGTGCAAAGGGAATAAGGGCTGTCAGCACCCAAAGGTATTCCCTGGGAGTCCCCCACCCAAGTACTAACCGGGCCTTGCGCCGCAAGACTTCGGAGTTCTGAAGGGATCCGGTGTGTTCGACGCAGTATGACCGACAGCGATCGTCAACCCCATATCATTCGGCGCCTTCAAATCGACGTCTCCTCCCCGCTCCTCCCTTTCCGCGCTCCGAATCCACTCACCACAGATACCTGCGAACCACCATCCCCACAATGTGTTCCAGTATGTTCTCGTGCAGATGGACGTGGATGCCGGAGTTGATCTCTGGAGATGTCCGTACACAGCTGGCGTCATACGCGTATAGTACCAATTTTTGGAAATGTAGTGATCAGTATATCTCGGGAAAGCGAAATGGCATCCTCCGCATTGAGAGTCGATGAGGTAGATTGGCCGGCATGAAGTGTTTGGAGGGTGGTGGCATTGTGACGGGGAGCATACGCGTATAGTACCATTTTTTGGAAATGTAGTGATCAGTATGTCTTGGGAAAGCGAAATGACATCCTCCGCATTGAGAGTCGGTGAGATAGATTGGCCGGCATGAAGAGTTTGGAGGTGGGTGGCATTGTGACGGGGAACATACGCGTATAGTACCATTTTTTGGAAATGTAGTGATCAGTGTGTCTTGGGAAAGCGAAATGACATCCTCCGCATTGAGAGTCGGTGAGATAGATTGGCCGGCATGAAGAGTTTGGAGGTGGGTGGCATTGTGACGGGGAGCAGAAAGCGTGTGGGTGACGTTTGAGAGTAGGCGAGCTGATGAGGTGGAGCAAGGGTGTGACTGTCTGAGGAGGGTAAAAGAGAATCTGAACGCCAATGTCGACGAGCTGCAGGCGGAGAAGCGCGTGTGAGATGAAATGTGGGCAAGCTGGGGAGGATAGGGAGGAGAATATATATGATTAAGGGTCAAACGAGTATAGGGTAGTGTGGTGAAGCGGTAGGTGAAGGCGGTTGTGAGTGAATTTGCGGGAGAGATGGAGAGAAGGAGATTGTAGTGGAGGGAAATGAGTACTGGGAAAGTGATTTGTAGTAGAAGAAGCTGTGCAAAGGGAATAAGGGCTGTCAGCACCCAAAGGTATTCCCTGGGAGTCCCCCACCCAAGTACTAACCGGGCCTTGCGCCGCAAGACTTCGGAGTTCTGAAGGGATCCGGTGTGTTCGACGCAGTATGACCGACAGCGATCGTCAACCCCATATCATTCGGCGCCTTCAAATCGACGTCTCCTCCCCGCTCCTCCCTTTCCGCGCTCCGAATCCACTCACCACAGATACCTGCGAACCACCATCCCCACAATGTGTTCCAGTATGTTCTCGTGCAGATGGACGTGGATGCCGGAGTTGATCTCTGGAGATGTCCGTACACAGCTGGCGTCATACGCGTATAGTACCAATTTTTGGAAATGTAGTGATCAGTATATCTCGGGAAAGCGAAATGGCATCCTCCGCATTGAGAGTCGATGAGGTAGATTGGCCGGCATGAAGTGTTTGGAGGGTGGTGGCATTGTGACGGGGAGCATACGCGTATAGTACCATTTTTTGGAAATGTAGTGATCAGTATGTCTTGGGAAAGCGAAATGACATCCTCCGCATTGAGAGTCGGTGAGATAGATTGGCCGGCATGAAGAGTTTGGAGGTGGGTGGCATTGTGACGGGGAACATACGCGTATAGTACCATTTTTTGGAAATGTAGTGATCAGTGTGTCTTGGGAAAGCGAAATGACATCCTCCGCATTGAGAGTCGGTGAGATAGATTGGCCGGCATGAAGAGTTTGGAGGTGGGTGGCATTGTGACGGGGAGCAGAAAGCGTGTGGGTGACGTTTGAGAGTAGGCGAGCTGATGAGGTGGAGCAAGGGTGTGACTGTCTGAGGAGGGTAAAAGAGAATCTGAACGCCAATGTCGACGAGCTGCAGGCGGAGAAGCGCGTGTGAGATGAAATGTGGGCAAGCTGGGGAGGATAGGGAGGAGAATATATATGATTAAGGGTCAAACGAGTATAGGGTAGTGTGGTGAAGCGGTAGGTGAAGGCGGTTGTGAGTGAATTTGCGGGAGAGATGGAGAGAAGGAGATTGTAGTGGAGGGGAATGAGTACTGGGAAAGTGATTTGTAGTAGAAGAAGCTGTGCAAAGGGAATAAGGGCTGTCAGCAGCCCAAAGGTATTCCCTGGGAGTCCCCCACCCAAGTACTAACCGGGCCTTGCGCCGCAAGACTTCGGAGTTCTGAAGGGATCCGGTGTGTTCGACGCAGTATGACCGACAGCGATCGTCAACCCCATATCATTCGGCGCCTTCAAATCGACGTCTCCTCCCCGCTCCTCCCTTTCCGCGCTCCGAATCCACTCACCACAGATACCTGCGAACCACCATCCCCACAATGTGTTCCAGTATGTTCTCGTGCAGATGGACGTGGATGCCGGAGTTGATCTCTGGAGATGTCCGTACACAGCTGGCGTCATACGCGTATAGTACCAATTTTTGGAAATGTAGTGATCAGTATATCTCGGGAAAGCGAAATGGCATCCTCCGCATTGAGAGTCGATGAGGTAGATTGGCCGGCATGAAGTGTTTGGAGGGTGGTGGCATTGTGACGGGGAGCATACGCGTATAGTACCATTTTTTGGAAATGTAGTGATCAGTATGTCTTGGGAAAGCGAAATGACATCCTCCGCATTGAGAGTCGGTGAGATAGATTGGCCGGCATGAAGAGTTTGGAGGTGGGTGGCATTGTGACGGGGAACATACGCGTATAGTACCATTTTTTGGAAATGTAGTGATCAGTGTGTCTTGGGAAAGCGAAATGACATCCTCCGCATTGAGAGTCGGTGAGATAGATTGGCCGGCATGAAGAGTTTGGAGGTGGGTGGCATTGTGACGGGGAGCAGAAAGCGTGTGGGTGACGTTTGAGAGTAGGCGAGCTGATGAGGTGGAGCAAGGGTGTGACTGTCTGAGGAGGGTAAAAGAGAATCTGAACGCCAATGTCGACGAGCTGCAGGCGGAGAAGCGCGTGTGAGATGAAATGTGGGCAAGCTGGGGAGGATAGGGAGGAGAATATATATGATTAAGGGTCAAACGAGTATAGGGTAGTGTGGTGAAGCGGTAGGTGAAGGCGGTTGTGAGTGAATTTGCGGGAGAGATGGAGAGAAGGAGATTGTAGTGGAGGGGAATGAGTACTGGGAAAGTGATTTGTAGTAGAAGAAGCTGTGCAAAGGGAATAAGGGCTGTCAGCACCCAAAGGTATTCCCTGGGAGTCCCCCACCCAAGTACTAACCGGGCCTTGCGCCGCAAGACTTCGGAGTTCTGAAGGGATCCGGTGTGTTCGACGCAGTATGACCGACAGCGATCGTCAACCCCATATCATTCGGCGCCTTCAAATCGACGTCTCCTCCCCGCTCCTCCCTTTCCGCGCTCCGAATCCACTCACCACAGATACCTGCGAACCACCATCCCCACAATGTGTTCCAGTATGTTCTCGTGCAGATGGACGTGGATGCCGGAGTTGATCTCTGGAGATGTCCGTACACAGCTGGCGTCATACGCGTATAGTACCAATTTTTGGAAATGTAGTGATCAGTATATCTCGGGAAAGCGAAATGGCATCCTCCGCATTGAGAGTCGATGAGGTAGATTGGCCGGCATGAAGTGTTTGGAGGGTGGTGGCATTGTGACGGGGAGCATACGCGTATAGTACCATTTTTTGGAAATGTAGTGATCAGTATGTCTTGGGAAAGCGAAATGACATCCTCCGCATTGAGAGTCGGTGAGATAGATTGGCCGGCATGAAGAGTTTGGAGGTGGGTGGCATTGTGACGGGGAACATACGCGTATAGTACCATTTTTTGGAAATGTAGTGATCAGTGTGTCTTGGGAAAGCGAAATGACATCCTCCGCATTGAGAGTCGGTGAGATAGATTGGCCGGCATGAAGAGTTTGGAGGTGGGTGGCATTGTGACGGGGAGCAGAAAGCGTGTGGGTGACGTTTGAGAGTAGGCGAGCTGATGAGGTGGAGCAAGGGTGTGACTGTCTGAGGAGGGTAAAAGAGAATCTGAACGCCAATGTCGACGAGCTGCAGGCGGAGAAGCGCGTGTGAGATGAAATGTGGGCAAGCTGGGGAGGATAGGGAGGAGAATATATATGATTAAGGGTCAAACGAGTATAGGGTAGTGTGGTGAAGCGGTAGGTGAAGGCGGTTGTGAGTGAATTTGCGGGAGAGATGGAGAGAAGGAGATTGTAGTGGAGGGGAATGAGTACTGGGAAAGTGATTTGTAGTAGAAGAAGCTGTGCAAAGGGAATAAGGGCTGTCAGCACCCAAAGGTATTCCCTGGGAGTCCCCCACCCAAGTACTAACCGGGCCTTGCGCCGCAAGACTTCGGAGTTCTGAAGGGATCCGGTGTGTTCGACGCAGTATGACCGACAGCGATCGTCAACCCCATATCATTCGGCGCCTTCAAATCGACGTCTCCTCCCCGCTCCTCCCTTTCCGCGCTCCGAATCCACTCACCACAGATACCTGCGAACCACCATCCCCACAATGTGTTCCAGTATGTTCTCGTGCAGATGGACGTGGATGCCGGAGTTGATCTCTGGAGATGTCCGTACACAGCTGGCGTGCATACGCGTATAGTACCAATTTTTGGAAATGTAGTGATCAGTATATCTCGGGAAAGCGAAATGGCATCCTCCGCATTGAGAGTCGATGAGGTAGATTGGCCGGCATGAAGTGTTTGGAGGGTGGTGGCATTGTGACGGGGAGCATACGCGTATAGTACCATTTTTTGGAAATGTAGTGATCAGTATGTCTTGGGAAAGCGAAATGACATCCTCCGCATTGAGAGTCGGTGAGATAGATTGGCCGGCATGAAGAGTTTGGAGGTGGGTGGCATTGTGACGGGGAACATACGCGTATAGTACCATTTTTTGGAAATGTAGTGATCAGTGTGTCTTGGGAAAGCGAAATGACATCCTCCGCATTGAGAGTCGGTGAGATAGATTGGCCGGCATGAAGAGTTTGGAGGTGGGTGGCATTGTGACGGGGAGCAGAAAGCGTGTGGGTGACGTTTGAGAGTAGGCGAGCTGATGAGGTGGAGCAAGGGTGTGACTGTCTGAGGAGGGTAAAAGAGAATCTGAACGCCAATGTCGACGAGCTGCAGGCGGAGAAGCGCGTGTGAGATGAAATGTGGGCAAGCTGGGGAGGATAGGGAGGAGAATATATATGATTAAGGGTCAAACGAGTATAGGGTAGTGTGGTGAAGCGGTAGGTGAAGGCGGTTGTGAGTGAATTTGCGGGAGAGATGGAGAGAAGGAGATTGTAGTGGAGGGGAATGAGTACTGGGAAAGTGATTTGTAGTAGAGAAGCTGTGCAAAGGGAATGAGGGCTGTCAGCACCCAAAGGTATTCCCTGGGAGTCCCCCACCCAAGTACTAACCGGGCCTTGCGCCGCAAGACTTCGGAGTTCTGAAGGGATCCGGTGTGTTCGACGCAGTATGACCGACAGCGATCGTCAACCCCATATCATTCGGCGCCTTCAAATCGACGTCTCCTCCCCGCTCCTCCCTTTCCGCGCTCCGAATCCACTCACCACAGATACCTGCGAACCACCATCCCCACAATGTGTTCCAGTATGTTCTCGTGCAGATGGACGTGGATGCCGGAGTTGATCTCTGGAGATGTCCGTACACAGCTGGCGTCATACGCGTATAGTACCAATTTTTGGAAATGTAG
>NW_026698610.1:0-40832 GCF_030435755.1 Ochotona princeps
CGCTGAAGTTGCCTGTGAATGTGGAGTTGGTGGCATGTGAAACCCGCATGTGGAGCATTCGTTTGTGTGGGATGCTGACCAAGCTTCATTTCAGTCCTAGGCTCACAAAGAGCACTAAGGATAGAGTGTGAAAACTGAGTTTCCTTGAGAGCTGCTTGGAAGCCTGATGGTGTGTGAAGTTAGTGAGCCAAATGGAGTTGTTCTCCCACAAGAACCACTCGGCTGATCCTTCTTCAATATGCCCTTCACCAACATGCAGTGTTTCCTTGATTGAATTAGCTCTCACACCAATATTTGCGTCTAGAGCCTTTGCATTGAGGGCTATCTGAAAACGGCTGTGGCGCTGAAGTTGCCTGTGAATGTGGAGTTGGTGGCATGTGAAACCCGCATGTGGAGCATTCGTTTGTGTGGGATGCTCTACCAGGTTCATTCCTAGATAATGCACTCAAAGGGCACTAAGCATAGAGTGTGAAAACTGAGTTTCCTTGAGAGCTGCTTGGAAGTCTGATGGTGTGTGAAGTTACTGAGCCAAATGGAGTTGTTCTCCCACAAGAACCACTCGGCTGATCCTTCTTCAATATGCCCTTCAACAACATGCAGTGTTTCCTTGATTGAATTAGCTCTCACACCAATATTTGCGTCTAGAGCCTTTGCATTGAGGGCTATCTGAAAACGGCTGTGGCGCTGAAGTTGCCTGTGAATGTGGAGTTGGTGGCATGTGAAACCTGCATGTGGAGCATTCGTTTGTGTGGGATGCTCTACCAGGTTCATTCCTAGATAATGCACTCAAAGGGCACTAAGCATAGAGTGTGAAAACTGAGTTTCCTTGAGAGCTGCTTGGAAGCCTGATGGTGTGTGAAGTTAGTGAGCCAAATGGAGTTGTTCTCCCACAAGAACCACTCGGCTGATCCTTCTTCAATATGCCCTTCACCAACATGCAGTGTTTCCTTGATTGAATTAGCTCTCACACCAATATTTGCGTCTAGAGCCTTTGCATTGAGGGCTATCTGAAAACGGCTGTGGCGCTGAAGTTGCCTGTGAATGTGGAGTTGGTGGCATGTGAAACCCGCATGTGGAGCATTCGTTTGTGTGGGATGCTCTACCAGGTTCATTTCAGTCCTAGCCATACAAAGGGCACTAAGCATAGAGTGTGAAAACTGAGTTTCCTTGAGAGCTGCTTGGAAGCCTGATGGTGTGTGAAGTTAGTGAGCCAAATGGAGTTGTTCTCCCACAAGAACCACTCGGCTGATCCTTCTTCAATATGCCCTTCACCAACATGCAGTGTTTCCTTGATTGAATTAGCTCTCACACCAATATTTGCGTCTAGAGCCTTTGCATTGAGGGCTATCTGAAAACGGCTGTGGCGCTGAAGTTGCCTGTGAATGTGGAGTTGGTGGCATGTGAAACCCGCATGTGGAGCATTCGTTTGTGTGGGATGCTCTACCAGGTTCATTTCAGTCCTAGCCTTACAAAGGGCACTAAGCATAGAGTGTGAAAACTGAGTTTCCTTGAGAGCTGCTTGGAAGCCTGATGGTGTGTGAAGTTAGTGAGCCAAATGGAGTTGTTCTCCCACAAGAACCACTCGGCTGATCCTTCTTCAATATGCCCTTCACCAACATGCAGTGTTTCCTTGATTGAATTAGCTCTCACACCAATATTTGCGTCTAGAGCCTTTGCATTGAGGGCTATCTGAAAACGGATGTGGCGCTGAAGTTGCCTGTGAATGTGGAGTTGGTGGCATGTGAAACCCGCATGTGGAGCATTCGTTTGTGTGGGATGCTCTACCAGGTTCATTCCTAGATCATGCTCTCAAAGGGCACTAAACATAGAGTGTGAAAACTGAGTTTCCTTGAGAGCTGCTTGGAAGCCTGATGGTGTGTGAAGTTAGTGAGCCAAATGGAGTTGTTCTCCCACAAGAACCACTCGGCTGATCCTTCGTCAATATGCCCTTAACCAACATGCAGTGTTTCCTTGATTGAATTAGCTCTCACACCAATATTTGCGTCTAGAGCCTTTGCATTGAGGGCTATCTGAAAACGGCTGTGGCGCTGAAGTTGCCTGTGAATGTGGAGTTGGTGGCATGTGAAACCGGCATGTGGAGCATTCGTTTGTGTGGGATGCTCTACCAGGTTCATTTCAGTCCTAGCCATACAAAGGGCACTAAGCATAGAGTGTGAAAACTGAGTTTCCTTGAGAGCTGCTTGGAAGCCTGATGGTGTGTGAAGTTAGTGAGCCAAATGGAGTTGTTCTCCCACAAGAACCACTCGGCTGATCCTTCTTCAATATGCCCTTCACCAACATGCAGTGTTTCCTTGATTGAATTAGCTCTCACACCAATATTTGCGTCTAGAGCCTTTGCATTGAGGGCTATCTGAAAACGGCTGTGGCGCTGAAGTTGCCTGTGAATGTGGAGTTGGTGGCATGTGAAACCTGCATGTGGAGCATTCGTTTGTGTGGGATGCTCTACCAGGTTCATTCCTAGATAATGCACTCAAAGGGCACTAAGCATAGAGTGTGAAAACTGAGTTTCCTTGAGAGCTGCTTGGAAGCCTGATGGTGTGTGAAGTTAGTGAGCCAAATGGAGTTGTTCTCCCACAAGAACCACTCGGCTGATCCTTCTTCAATATGCCCTTCACCAACATGCAGTGTTTCCTTGATTGAATTAGCTCTCACACCAATATTTGCGTCTAGAGCCTTTGCATTGAGGGCTATCTGAAAACGGCTGTGGCGCTGAAGTTGCCTGTGAGTGTGGAGTTGGTGGCATGTGAAACCCGCATGTGGAGCATTCGTTTGTGTGGGATGCTCTACCAGGTTCATTCCTAGATAATGCACTCAAAGGGCACTAAGCATAGAGTGTGAAAACTGAGTTTCCTTGAGAGCTGCTTGGAAGCCTGATGGTGTGTGAAGTTAGTGAGCCAAATGGAGTTGTTCTCCCACAAGAACCACTCGGCTGATCCTTCTTCAATATGCCCTTCACCAACATGCAGTGTTTCCTTGATTGAATTAGCTCTCACACCAATATTTGCGTCTAGAGCCTTTGCATTGAGGGCTATCTGAAAACGGATGTGGCGCTGAAGTTGCCTGTGAATGTGGAGTTGGTGGCATGTGAAACCCGCATGTGGAGCATTCGTTTGTGTGGGATGCTCTACCAGGTTCATTTCAGTCCTAGCCTTACAAAGGGCACTAAGCATAGAGTGTGAAAACTGAGTTTCCTTGAGAGCTGCTTGGAAGCCTGATGGTGTGTGAAGTTAGTGAGCCAAATGGAGTTGTTCTCCCACAAGAACCACTCGGCTGATCCTTCTTCAATATGCCCTTCACCAACATGCAGTGTTTCCTTGATTGAATTAGCTCTCACACCAATATTTGCGTCTAGAGCCTTTGCATTGAGGGCTATCTGAAAACGGCTGTGGCGCTGAAGTTGCCTGTGAATGTGGAGTTGGTGGCATGTGAAACCCGCATGTGGAGCATTCGTTTGTGTGGGATGCTCTACCAGGTTCATTCCTAGATAATGCACTCAAAGGGCACTAAGCATAGAGTGTGAAAACTGAGTTTCCTTGAGAGCTGCTTGGAAGCCTGATGGTGTGTGAAGTTAGTGAGCCAAATGGAGTTGTTCTCCCACAAGAACCACTCGGCTGATCCTTCTTCAATATGCCCTTCACCAACATGCAGTGTTTCCTTGATTGAATTAGCTCTCACACCAATATTTGCGTCTAGAGCCTTTGCATTGAGGGCTATCTGAAAACGGCTGTGGCGCTGAAGTTGCCTGTGAATGTGGAGTTGGTGGCATGTGAAACCCGCATGTGGAGCATTCGTTTGTGTGGGATGCTGACCAAGCTTCATTTCAGTCCTAGGCTCACAAAGAGCACTAAGGATAGAGTGTGAAAACTGAGTTTCCTTGAGAGCTGCTTGGAAGCCTGATGGTGTGTGAAGTTAGTGAGCCAAATGGAGTTGTTCTCCCACAAGAACCACTCGGCTGATCCTTCTTCAATATGCCCTTCACCAACATGCAGTGTTTCCTTGATTGAATTAACTCTCACACCAATATTTGCGTCTAGAGCCTTTGCATTGAGGGCTATCTGAAAACGGCTGTGGCGCTGAAGTTGCCTGTGAATGTGGAGTTGGTGGCATGTGAAACCCGCATGTGGAGCATTCGTTTGTGTGGGATGCTCTACCAGGTTCATTCCTAGATAATGCACTCAAAGGGCACTAAGCATAGAGTGTGAAAACTGAGTTTCCTTGAGAGCTGCTTGGAAGTCTGATGGTGTGTGAAGTTACTGAGCCAAATGGAGTTGTTCTCCCACAAGAACCACTCGGCTGATCCTTCTTCAATATGCCCTTCACCAACATGCAGCGTTTCCTTGATTGAATTAGCTCTCACACCAATATTTGCGTCTAGAGCCTTTGCATTGAGGGCTATCTGAAAACGGCTGTGGCGCTGAAGTTGCCTGTGAATGTGGAGTTGGTGGCATGTGAAACCCGCATGTGGAGCATTCGTTTGTGTGGGATGCTCTACCAGGTTCATTCCTAGATAATGCACTCAAAGGGCACTAAGCATAGAGTGTGAAAACTGAGTTTCCTTGAGAGCTGCTTGGAAGTCTGATGGTGTGTGAAGTTACTGAGCCAAATGGAGTTGTTCTCCCACAAGAACCACTCGGCTGATCCTTCTTCAATATGCCCTTCAACAACATGCAGTGTTTCCTTGATTGAATTAGCTCTCACACCAATATTTGCGTCTAGAGCCTTTGCATTGAGGGCTATCTGAAAACGGCTGTGGCGCTGAAGTTGCCTGTGAATGTGGAGTTGGTGGCATGTGAAACCTGCATGTGGAGCATTCGTTTGTGTGGGATGCTCTACCAGGTTCATTCCTAGATAATGCACTCAAAGGGCACTAAGCATAGAGTGTGAAAACTGAGTTTCCTTGAGAGCTGCTTGGAAGCCTGATGGTGTGTGAAGTTAGTGAGCCAAATGGAGTTGTTCTCCCACAAGAACCACTCGGCTGATCCTTCTTCAATATGCCCTTCACCAACATGCAGTGTTTCCTTGAATTAGCTCTCACACCAATATTTGCGTCTAGAGCCTTTGCATTGAGGGCTATCTGAAAACGGCTGTGGCGCTGAAGTTGCCTGTGAATGTGGAGTTGGTGGCATGTGAAACCCGCATGTGGAGCATTCGTTTGTGTGGGATGCTCTACCAGGTTCATTTCAGTCCTAGCCATACAAAGGGCACTAAGCATAGAGTGTGAAAACTGAGTTTCCTTGAGAGCTGCTTGGAAGCCTGATGGTGTGTGAAGTTAGTGAGCCAAATGGAGTTGTTCTCCCACAAGAACCACTCGGCTGATCCTTCTTCAATATGCCCTTCACCAACATGCAGTGTTTCCTTGATTGAATTAGCTCTCACACCAATATTTGCGTCTAGAGCCTTTGCATTGAGGGCTATCTGAAAACGGCTGTGGCGCTGAAGTTGCCTGTGAATGTGGAGTTGGTGGCATGTGAAACCCGCATGTGGAGCATTCGTTTGTGTGGGATGCTCTACCAGGTTCATTTCAGTCCTAGCCTTACAAAGGGCACTAAGCATAGAGTGTGAAAACTGAGTTTCCTTGAGAGCTGCTTGGAAGCCTGATGGTGTGTGAAGTTAGTGAGCCAAATGGAGTTGTTCTCCCACAAGAACCACTCGGCTGATCCTTCTTCAATATGCCCTTCACCAACATGCAGTGTTTCCTTGATTGAATTAGCTCTCACACCAATATTTGCGTCTAGAGCCTTTGCATTGAGGGCTATCTGAAAACGGATGTGGCGCTGAAGTTGCCTGTGAATGTGGAGTTGGTGGCATGTGAAACCCGCATGTGGAGCATTCGTTTGTGTGGGATGCTCTACCAGGTTCATTCCTAGATCATGCTCTCAAAGGGCACTAAACATAGAGTGTGAAAACTGAGTTTCCTTGAGAGCTGCTTGGAAGCCTGATGGTGTGTGAAGTTAGTGAGCCAAATGGAGTTGTTCTCCCACAAGAACCACTCGGCTGATCCTTCGTCAATATGCCCTTAACCAACATGCAGTGTTTCCTTGATTGAATTAGCTCTCACACCAGTATTTGCGTCTAGAGCCTTTGCATTGAGGGCTATCTGAAAACGGCTGTGGCGCTGAAGTTGCCTGTGAATGTGGAGTTGGTGGCATGTGAAACCGGCATGTGGAGCATTCGTTTGTGTGGGATGCTCTACCAGGTTCATTTCAGTCCTAGCCATACAAAGGGCACTAAGCATAGAGTGTGAAAACTGAGTTTCCTTGAGAGCTGCTTGGAAGCCTGATGGTGTGTGAAGTTAGTGAGCCAAATGGAGTTGTTCTCCCACAAGAACCACTCGGCTGATCCTTCTTCAATATGCCCTTCACCAACATGCAGTGTTTCCTTGATTGAATTAGCTCTCACACCAATATTTGCGTCTAGAGCCTTTGCATTGAGGGCTATCTGAAAACGGCTGTGGCGCTGAAGTTGCCTGTGAATGTGGAGTTGGTGGCATGTGAAACCTGCATGTGGAGCATTCGTTTGTGTGGGATGCTCTACCAGGTTCATTCCTAGATAATGCACTCAAAGGGCACTAAGCATAGAGTGTGAAAACTGAGTTTCCTTGAGAGCTGCTTGGAAGCCTGATGGTGTGTGAAGTTAGTGAGCCAAATGGAGTTGTTCTCCCACAAGAACCACTCGGCTGATCCTTCTTCAATATGCCCTTCACCAACATGCAGTGTTTCCTTGATTGAATTAGCTCTCACACCAATATTTGCGTCTAGAGCCTTTGCATTGAGGGCTATCTGAAAACGGCTGTGGCGCTGAAGTTGCCTGTGAGTGTGGAGTTGGTGGCATGTGAAACCCGCATGTGGAGCATTCGTTTGTGTGGGATGCTCTACCAGGTTCATTTCAGTCCTAGCCTTACAAAGGGCACTAAGCATAGAGTGTGAAAACTGAGTTTCCTTGAGAGCTGCTTGGAAGCCTGATGGTGTGTGAAGTTAGTGAGCCAAATGGAGTTGTTCTCCCACAAGAACCACTCGGCTGATCCTTCTTCAATATGCCCTTCACCAACATGCAGTGTTTCCTTGATTGAATTAGCTCTCACACCAATATTTGCGTCTAGAGCCTTTGCATTGAGGGCTATCTGAAAACGGCTGTGGCGCTGAAGTTGCCTGTGAATGTGGAGTTGGTGGCATGTGAAACCCGCATGTGGAGCATTCGTTTGTGTGGGATGCTCTACCAGGTTCATTCCTAGATAATGCACTCAAAGGGCACTAAGCATAGAGTGTGAAAACTGAGTTTCCTTGAGAGCTGCTTGGAAGCCTGATGGTGTGTGAAGTTAGTGAGCCAAATGGAGTTGTTCTCCCACAAGAACCACTCGGCTGATCCTTCTTCAATATGCCCTTCACCAACATGCAGTGTTTCCTTGATTGAATTAGCTCTCACACCAATATTTGCGTCTAGAGCCTTTGCATTGAGGGCTATCTGAAAACGGCTGTGGCGCTGAAGTTGCCTGTGAATGTGGAGTTGGTGGCATGTGAAACCCGCATGTGGAGCATTCGTTTGTGTGGGATGCTGACCAAGCTTCATTTCAGTCCTAGGCTCACAAAGAGCACTAAGGATAGAGTGTGAAAACTGAGTTTCCTTGAGAGCTGCTTGGAAGCCTGATGGTGTGTGAAGTTAGTGCAGCCAAATGGAGTTGTTCTCCACAAGAACCACTCGGCTGATCCTTCTTCAATATGCCCTTCACCAACATGCAGTGTTTCCTTGATTGAATTAGCTCTCACACCAATATTTGCGTCTAGAGCCTTTGCATTGAGGGCTATCTGAAAACGGCTGTGGCGCTGAAGTTGCCTGTGAATGTGGAGTTGGTGGCATGTGAAACCCGCATGTGGAGCATTCGTTTGTGTGGGATGCTGACCAAGCTTCATTTCAGTCCTAGGCTCACAAAGAGCACTAAGGATAGAGTGTGAAAACTGAGTTCCTTGAGAGCTGCTTGGAAGCCTGATGGTGTGTGAAGTTAGTGAGCCAAATGGAGTTGTTCTCCCACAAGAACCACTCGGCTGATCCTTCTTCAATATGCCCTTCACCAACATGCAGTGTTTCCTTGATTGAATTAACTCTCACACCAATATTTGCGTCTAGAGCCTTTGCATTGAGGGCTATCTGAAAACGGCTGTGGCGCTGAAGTTGCCTGTGAATGTGGAGTTGGTGGCATGTGAAACCCGCATGTGGAGCATTCGTTTGTGTGGGATGCTCTACCAGGTTCATTCCTAGATAATGCACTCAAAGGGCACTAAGCATAGAGTGTGAAAACTGAGTTTCCTTGAGAGCTGCTTGGAAGTCTGATGGTGTGTGAAGTTAGTGAGCCAAATGGAGTTGTTCTCCCACAAGAACCACTCGGCTGATCCTTCTTCAATATGCCCTTCACCAACATGCAGTGTTTCCTTGATTGAATTAGCTCTCACACCAATATTTGCGTCTAGAGCCTTTGCATTGAGGGCTATCTGAAAACGGCTGTGGCGCTGAAGTTGCCTGTGAATGTGGAGTTGGTGGCATGTGAAACCCGCATGTGGAGCATTCGTTTGTGTGGGATGCTCTACCAGGTTCATTCCTAGATAATGCACTCAAAGGGCACTAAGCATAGAGTGTGAAAACTGAGTTTCCTTGAGAGCTGCTTGGAAGTCTGATGGTGTGTGAAGTTACTGAGCCAAATGGAGTTGTTCTCCCACAAGAACCACTCGGCTGATCCTTCTTCAATATGCCCTTCACCAACATGCAGTGTTTCCTTGATTGAATTAGCTCTCACACCAATATTTGCGTCTAGAGCCTTTGCATTGAGGGCTATCTGAAAACGGCTGTGGCGCTGAAGTTGCCTGTGAATGTGGAGTTGGTGGCATGTGAAACCTGCATGTGGAGCATTCGTTTGTGTGGATGCTCTACCAGGTTCATTCCTAGATAATGCACTCAAAGGGCACTAAGCATAGAGTGTGAAAACTGAGTTTCCTTGAGAGCTGCTTGGAAGCCTGATGGTGTGTGAAGTTAGTGAGCCAAATGGAGTTGTTCTCCCACAAGAACCACTCGGCTGATCCTTCTTCAATATGCCCTTCACCAACATGCAGTGTTTCCTTGAATTAGCTCTCACACCAATATTTGCGTCTAGAGCCTTTGCATTGAGGGCTATCTGAAAACGGCTGTGGCGCTGAAGTTGCCTGTGAATGTGGAGTTGGTGGCATGTGAAACCCGCATGTGGAGCATTCGTTTGTGTGGGATGCTCTACCAGGTTCATTTCAGTCCTAGCCATACAAAGGGCACTAAGCATAGAGTGTGAAAACTGAGTTTCCTTGAGAGCTGCTTGGAAGCCTGATGGTGTGTGAAGTTAGTGAGCCAAATGGAGTTGTTCTCCCACAAGAACCACTCGGCTGATCCTTCTTCAATATGCCCTTCACCAACATGCAGTGTTTCCTTGATTGAATTAGCTCTCACACCAATATTTGCGTCTAGAGCCTTTGCATTGAGGGCTATCTGAAAACGGCTGTGGCGCTGAAGTTGCCTGTGAATGTGGAGTTGGTGGCATGTGAAACCCGCATGTGGAGCATTCGTTTGTGTGGGATGCTCTACCAGGTTCATTTCAGTCCTAGCCTTACAAAGGGCACTAAGCATAGAGTGTGAAAACTGAGTTTCCTTGAGAGCTGCTTGGAAGCCTGATGGTGTGTGAAGTTAGTGAGCCAAATGGAGTTGTTCTCCCACAAGAACCACTCGGCTGATCCTTCTTCAATATGCCCTTCACCAACATGCAGTGTTTCCTTGATTGAATTAGCTCTCACACCAATATTTGCGTCTAGAGCCTTTGCATTGAGGGCTATCTGAAAACGGATGTGGCGCTGAAGTTGCCTGTGAATGTGGAGTTGGTGGCATGTGAAACCCGCATGTGGAGCATTCGTTTGTGTGGGATGCTCTACCAGGTTCATTCCTAGATCATGCTCTCAAAGGGCACTAAACATAGAGTGTGAAAACTGAGTTTCCTTGAGAGCTGCTTGGAAGCCTGATGGTGTGTGAAGTTAGTGAGCCAAATGGAGTTGTTCTCCCACAAGAACCACTCGGCTGATCCTTCGTCAATATGCCCTTAACCAACATGCAGTGTTTCCTTGATTGAATTAACTCTCACACCAATATTTGCGTCTAGAGCCTTTGCATTGAGGGCTATCTGAAAACGGCTGTGGCGCTGAAGTTGCCTGTGAATGTGGAGTTGGTGGCATGTGAAACCGGCATGTGGAGCATTCGTTTGTGTGGGATGCTCTACCAGGTTCATTTCAGTCCTAGCCATACAAAGGGCACTAAGCATAGAGTGTGAAAACTGAGTTTCCTTGAGAGCTGCTTGGAAGCCTGATGGTGTGTGAAGTTAGTGAGCCAAATGGAGTTGTTCTCCCACAAGAACCACTCGGCTGATCCTTCTTCAATATGCCCTTCACCAACATGCAGTGTTTCCTTGATTGAATTAGCTCTCACACCAATATTTGCGTCTAGAGCCTTTGCATTGAGGGCTATCTGAAAACGGATGTGGCGCTGAAGTTGCCTGTGAATGTGGAGTTGGTGGCATGTGAAACCCGCATGTGGAGCATTCGTTTGTGTGGGATGCTCTACCAGGTTCATTCCTAGATCATGCTCTCAAAGGGCACTAAACATAGAGTGTGAAAACTGAGTTTCCTTGAGAGCTGCTTGGAAGCCTGATGGTGTGTGAAGTTAGTGAGCCAAATGGAGTTGTTCTCCCACAAGAACCACTCGGCTGATCCTTCGTCAATATGCCCTTAACCAACATGCAGTGTTTCCTTGATTGAATTAACTCTCACACCAATATTTGCGTCTAGAGCCTTTGCATTGAGGGCTATCTGAAAACGGCTGTGGCGCTGAAGTTGCCTGTGAATGTGGAGTTGGTGGCATGTGAAACCGGCATGTGGAGCATTCGTTTGTGTGGGATGCTCTACCAGGTTCATTTCAGTCCTAGCCATACAAAGGGCACTAAGCATAGAGTGTGAAAACTGAGTTTCCTTGAGAGCTGCTTGGAAGCCTGATGGTGTGTGAAGTTAGTGAGCCAAATGGAGTTGTTCTCCCACAAGAACCACTCGGCTGATCCTTCTTCAATATGCCCTTCACCAACATGCAGTGTTTCCTTGATTGAATTAGCTCTCACACCAATATTTGCGTCTAGAGCCTTTGCATTGAGGGCTATCTGAAAACGGCTGTGGCGCTGAAGTTGCCTGTGAATGTGGAGTTGGTGGCATGTGAAACCTGCATGTGGAGCATTCGTTTGTGTGGGATGCTCTACCAGGTTCATTCCTAGATAATGCACTCAAAGGGCACTAAGCATAGAGTGTGAAAACTGAGTTTCCTTGAGAGCTGCTTGGAAGCCTGATGGTGTGTGAAGTTAGTGAGCCAAATGGAGTTGTTCTCCCACAAGAACCACTCGGCTGATCCTTCTTCAATATGCCCTTCACCAACATGCAGTGTTTCCTTGATTGAATTAGCTCTCACACCAATATTTGCGTCTAGAGCCTTTGCATTGAGGGCTATCTGAAAACGGCTGTGGCGCTGAAGTTGCCTGTGAATGTGGAGTTGGTGGCATGTGAAACCCGCATGTGGAGCATTCGTTTGTGTGGGATGCTCTACCAGGTTCATTCCTAGATAATGCACTCAAAGGGCACTAAGCATAGAGTGTGAAAACTGAGTTTCCTTGAGAGCTGCTTGGAAGCCTGATGGTGTGTGAAGTTAGTGAGCCAAATGGAGTTGTTCTCCCACAAGAACCACTCGGCTGATCCTTCTTCAATATGCCCTTCACCAACATGCAGTGTTTCCTTGATTGAATTAGCTCTCACACCAATATTTGCGTCTAGAGCCTTTGCATTGAGGGCTATCTGAAAACGGATGTGGCGCTGAAGTTGCCTGTGAATGTGGAGTTGGTGGCATGTGAAACCCGCATGTGGAGCATTCGTTTGTGTGGGATGCTCTACCAGGTTCATTTCAGTCCTAGCCTTACAAAGGGCACTAAGCATAGAGTGTGAAAACTGAGTTTCCTTGAGAGCTGCTTGGAAGCCTGATGGTGTGTGAAGTTAGTGAGCCAAATGGAGTTGTTCTCCCACAAGAACCACTCGGCTGATCCTTCTTCAATATGCCCTTCACCAACATGCAGTGTTTCCTTGATTGAATTAGCTCTCACACCAATATTTGCGTCTAGAGCCTTTGCATTGAGGGCTATCTGAAAACGGCTGTGGCGCTGAAGTTGCCTGTGAATGTGGAGTTGGTGGCATGTGAAACCCGCATGTGGAGCATTCGTTTGTGTGGGATGCTCTACCAGGTTCATTCCTAGATAATGCACTCAAAGGGCACTAAGCATAGAGTGTGAAAACTGAGTTTCCTTGAGAGCTGCTTGGAAGCCTGATGGTGTGTGAAGTTAGTGAGCCAAATGGAGTTGTTCTCCCACAAGAACCACTCGGCTGATCCTTCTTCAATATGCCCTTCACCAACATGCAGTGTTTCCTTGATTGAATTAGCTCTCACACCAATATTTGCGTCTAGAGCCTTTGCATTGAGGGCTATCTGAAAACGGCTGTGGCGCTGAAGTTGCCTGTGAATGTGGAGTTGGTGGCATGTGAAACCCGCATGTGGAGCATTCGTTTGTGTGGGATGCTGACCAAGCTTCATTTCAGTCCTAGGCTCACAAAGAGCACTAAGGATAGAGTGTGAAAACTGAGTTTCTTGAGAGCTGCTTGGAAGCCTGATGGTGTGTGAAGTTAGTGAGCCAAATGGAGTTGTTCTCCCACAAGAACCACTCGGCTGATCCTTCTTCAATATGCCCTTCACCAACATGCAGTGTTTCCTTGATTGAATTAGCTCTCACACCAATATTTGCGTCTAGAGCCTTTGCATTGAGGGCTATCTGAAAACGGCTGTGGCGCTGAAGTTGCCTGTGAATGTGGAGTTGGTGGCATGTGAAACCCGCATGTGGAGCATTCGTTTGTGTGGGATGCTCTACCAGGTTCATTTCAGTCCTAGCCTTACAAAGGGCACTAAGCATAGAGTGTGAAAACTGAGTTTCCTTGAGAGCTGCTTGGAAGCCTGATGGTGTGTGAAGTTAGTGAGCCAAATGGAGTTGTTCTCCCACAAGAACCACTCGGCTGATCCTTCTTCAATATGCCCTTCACCAACATGCAGTGTTTCCTTGATTGAATTAGCTCTCACACCAATATTTGCGTCTAGAGCCTTTGCATTGAGGGCTATCTGAAAACGGCTGTGGCGCTGAAGTTGCCTGTGAATGTGGAGTTGGTGGCATGTGAAACCCGCATGTGGAGCATTCGTTTGTGTGGGATGCTCTACCAGGTTCATTCCTAGATAATGCACTCAAAGGGCACTAAGCATAGAGTGTGAAAACTGAGTTTCCTTGAGAGCTGCTTGGAAGCCTGATGGTGTGTGAAGTTAGTGAGCCAAATGGAGTTGTTCTCCCACAAGAACCACTCGGCTGATCCTTCTTCAATATGCCCTTCACCAACATGCAGTGTTTCCTTGATTGAATTAGCTCTCACACCAATATTTGCGTCTAGAGCCTTTGCATTGAGGGCTATCTGAAAACGGCTGTGGCGCTGAAGTTGCCTGTGAATGTGGAGTTGGTGGCATGTGAAACCCGCATGTGGAGCATTCGTTTGTGTGGGATGCTGACCAAGCTTCATTTCAGTCCTAGGCTCACAAAGAGCACTAAGGATAGAGTGTGAAAACTGAGTTTCCTTGAGAGCTGCTTGGAAGCCTGATGGTGTGTGAAGTTAGTGAGCCAAATGGAGTTGTTCTCCCACAAGAACCACTCGGCTGATCCTTCTTCAATATTCCCTTCACCAACATGCAGTGTTTCCTTGATTGAATTAGCTCTCACACCAATATTTGCGTCTAGAGCCTTTGCATTGAGGGCTATCTGAAAACGGCTGTGGCGCTGAAGTTGCCTGTGAATGTGGAGTTGGTGGCATGTGAAACCCGCATGTGGAGCATTCGTTTGTGTGGGATGCTCTACCAGGTTCATTCCTAGATAATGCACTCAAAGGGCACTAAGCATAGAGTGTGAAAACTGAGTTTCCTTGAGAGCTGCTTGGAAGTCTGATGGTGTGTGAAGTTACTGAGCCAAATGGAGTTGTTCTCCCACAAGAACCACTCGGCTGATCCTTCTTCAATATGCCCTTCACCAACATGCAGCGTTTCCTTGATTGAATTAGCTCTCACACCAATATTTGCGTCTAAGAAGCCTTTGCATTGAGGGCTATCTGAAAACGGCTGTGGCGCTGAAGTTGCCTGTGAATGTGGAGTTGGTGGCATGTGAAACCTGCATGTGGAGCATTCGTTTGTGTGGGATGCTCTACCAGGTTCATTCCTAGATAATGCACTCAAAGGGCACTAAGCATAGAGTGTGAAAACTGAGTTTCCTTGAGAGCTGCTTGGAAGCCTGATGGTGTGTGAAGTTAGTGAGCCAAATGGAGTTGTTCTCCCACAAGAACCACTCGGCTGATCCTTCTTCAATATGCCCTTCACCAACATGCAGTGTTTCCTTGATTGAATTAGCTCTCACACCAATATTTGCGTCTAGAGCCTTTGCATTGAGGGCTATCTGAAAACGGCTGTGGCGCTGAAGTTGCCTGTGAATGTGGAGTTGGTGGCATGTAAAACCCGCATGTGGAGCATTCGTTTGTGTGGAATGCTCTACCAGGTTCATTCCTAGATCATGCTCTCAAAGGGCACTAAGCATAGAGTGTGAAAACTGAGTTTCCTTGAGAGCTGCTTGGAAGCCTGATGGTGTGTGAAGTTAGTGAGCCAAATGGAGTTGTTCTCCCACAAGAACCACTCGGCTGATCCTTCTTCAATATGCCCTTCACCAACATGCAGTGTTTCCTTGATTGAATTAGCTCTCACACCAATATTTGCGTCTAGAGCCTTTGCATTGAGGGCTATCTGAAAACGGCTGTGGCGCTGAAGTTGCCTGTGAATGTGGAGTTGGTGGCATGTGAAACCCGCATGTGGAGCATTCGTTTGTGTGGGATGCTCTACCAGGTTCATTCCTAGATAATGCACTCAAAGGGCACTAAGCATAGAGTGTGAAAACTGAGTTTCCTTGAGAGCTGCTTGGAAGCCTGATGGTGTGTGAAGTTAGTGAGCCAAATGGAGTTGTTCTCCCACAAGAACCACTCGGTTGATTCTTCTTCAATATGCCCTTCACCAACATGCAGTGTTTCCTTGATTGAATTAGCTCTCACACCAATATTTGCGTCTAGAGCCTTTGCATTGAGGGCTATCTGAAAACGCTGTGGCGCTGAAGTTGCCTGTGAATGTGGAGTTGGTGGCATGTTAAACCCGCATGTGGAGCATTCGTTTGTGTGGGATGCTCTACCAGGTTCATTCCTAGATAATGCACTCAAAGGGCACTAAGCATAGAGTGTGAAAACTGAGTTTCCTTGAGAGCTGCTTGGAAGCCTGATGGTGTGTGAAGTTAGTGAGCCAAATGGAGTTGTTCTCCCACAAGAACCACTCGGCTGATCCTTCTTCAATATGCCCTTCACCAACATGCAGTGTTTCCTTGTTTGAATTAGCTCTCACACCAATATTTGCGTCTAGAGCCTTTGCATTGAGGGCTATCTGAAAACGGCTGTGGCACTGAAGTTGCCTGTGAATGTGGAGTTGGTGGCATGTGAAACCGGCATGTGGAGCATTCGTTTGTGTGGGATGCTCTACCAGGTTCATTCCTAGATAATGCACTCAAAGGGCACTAAGCATAGAGTGTGAAAACTGAGTTTCCTTGAGAGCTGCTTGGAAGCCTGATGGTGTGTGAAGTTAGTGAGCCAAATGGAGTTGTTCTCCCACAAGAACCACTCGGCTGATCCTTCTTCAATATGCCCTTCACCAACATGCAGTGTTTCCTTGATTGAATTAGCTCTCACACCAATATTTGCGTCTAGAGCCTTTGCGTTGAGGGCTATCTGAAAACGGATGTGGCGCTGAAGTTGCCTGTGAATGTGGAGTTGGTGGCATGTGAAACCCGCATGTGGAGCATTCGTTTGTGTGGGATGCTCTACCAGGTTCATTTCAGTCCTAGCCATACAAAGGGCACTAAACATAGAGTGTGAAAACTGAGTTTCCTTGAGAGCTGCTTGGAAGCCTGATGGTGTGTGAAGTTACTGAGCCAAATGGAGTTGTTCTCCCACAAGAACCACTCGGCTGATCCTTCTTCAATATACCCTTCACCAACATGCAGTGTTTCCTTGATTGAATTAGCTCTCACACCAATATTTGCGTCTAGAGCCTTTGCATTGAGGGCTATCTGAAAACGGATGTGGCGCTGAAGTTGCCTGTGAATGTGGAGTTGGTGGCATGTGAAACCCGCATGTGGAGCATTCGTTTGTTTGGGATGCTCTACCAGGTTCATTTCAGTCCTAGCCATACAAAGGGCACTAAGCATAGAGTGTGAAAACTGAGTTTCCTTGAGAGCTGCTTGGAAGCCTGATGGTGTGTGAAGTTAGTGAGCCAAATGGAGTTGTTCTCCCACAAGAACCACTCGGCTGATCCTTCTTCAATATGCCCTTCACCAACATGCAGTGTTTCCTTGATTGAATTAACTCTCACACCAATATTTGCGTCTAGAGCCTTTGCATTGAGGGCTATCTGAAAACGGCTGTGGCGCTGAAGTTGCCTGTGAATGTGGAGTTGGTGGCATGTGAAACCCGCATGTGGAGCATTCGTTTGTGTGGGATGCTCTACCATGTTCATTCCTAGATAATGCACTCAAAGGGCACTAAGCATAGAGTGTGAAAACTGAGTTTCCTTGAGAGCTGCTTGGAAGCCTGATGGTGTGTGAAGTTAGTGAGCCAAATGGAGTTGTTCTCCCACAAGAACCACTCGGCTGATCCTTCTTCAATATGCCCTTCACCAACATGCAGTGTTTCCTTGATTGAATTAGCTCTCACACCAATATTTGCGTCTAGAGCCTTTGCATTGAGGGCTATCTGAAAACGGATGTGGCGCTGAAGTTGCCTGTGAATGTGGAGTTGGTGGCATGTGAAACCCGCATGTGGAGCATTCGTTTGTTTGGGATGCTCTACCAGGTTCATTTCAGTCCTAGCCATACAAAGGACACTAAGCATAGAGTGTGAAAACTGAGTTTCCTTGAGAGCTGCTTGGAAGCCTGATGGTGTGTGAAGTTAGTGAGCCAAATGGAGTTGTTCTCCCACAAGAACCACTCGGCTGATCCTTCTTCAATATGCCCTTCACCAACATGCAGTGTTTCCTTGATTGAATTAGCTCTCACACCAATATTTGCGTCTAGAGCCTTTGCATTGAGGGCTATCTGAAAACGGCTGTGGCGCTGAAGTTGCCTGTGAATGTGGAGTTGGTGGCATGTGAAACCCGCAAGTGGAGCATTCGTTTGTGTGGGATGCTCTACCAGGTTCATTCCTAGATCATGCTCTCAAAGGGCACTAAACATAGAGTGTGAAAACTGAGTTTCCTTGAGAGCTGCTTGGAAGCCTGATGGTGTGTGAAGTTAGTGAGCCAAATGGAGTTGTTCTCCCACAAGAACCACTCGGCTGATCCTTCTTCAATATGCCCTTAACCAACATGCAGTGTTTCCTTGATTGAATTAGCTCTCACACCAATATTTGCGTCTAGAGCCTTTGCATTGAGGGCTATCTGAAAACGGCTGTGGCGCTGAAGTTGCCTGTGAATGTGGAGTTGGTGGCATGTGAAACCGGCATGTGGAGCATTCGTTTGTGTGGGATGCTCTACCAGGTTCATTCCTAGATAATGCACTCAAAGGGCACTAAGCATAGAGTGTGAAAACTGAGTTTCCTTGAGAGCTGCTTGGAAGCCTGATGGTGTGTGAAGTTAGTGAGCCAAATGGAGTTGTTCTCCCACAAGAACCACTCGGTTGATTCTTCTTCAATATGCCCTTCACCAACATGCAGTGTTTCCTTGATTGAATTAGCTCTCACACCAATATTTGCGTCTAGAGCCTTTGCATTGAGGGCTATCTGAAAACGCTGTGGCGCTGAAGTTGCCTGTGAATGTGGAGTTGGTGGCATGTGAAACCCGCATGTGGAGCATTCGTTTGTGTGGGATGCTCTACCAGGTTCATTCCTAGATAATGCACTCAAAGGGCACTAAGCATAGAGTGTGAAAACTGAGTTTCCTTGAGAGCTGCTTGGAAGCCTGATGGTGTGTGAAGTTAGTGAGCCAAATGGAGTTGTTCTCCCACAAGAACCACTCGGCTGATCCTTCTTCAATATGCCCTTCACCAACATGCAGTGTTTCCTTGTTTGAATTAGCTCTCACACCAATATTTGCGTCTAGAGCCTTTGCATTGAGGGCTATCTGAAAACGGATGTGGCACTGAAGTTGCCTGTGAATGTGGAGTTGGTGGCATGTGAAACCGGCATGTGGAGCATTCGTTTGTGTGGGATGCTCTACCAGGTTCATTCCTAGATAATGCACTCAAAGGGCACTAAGCATAGAGTGTGAAAACTGAGTTTCCTTGAGAGCTGCTTGGAAGCCTGATGGTGTGTGAAGTTAGTGAGCCAAATGGAGTTGTTCTCCCACAAGAACCACTCGGCTGATCCTTCTTCAATATGCCCTTCACCAACATGCAGTGTTTCCTTGATTGAATTAGCTCTCACACCAATATTTGCGTCTAGAGCCTTTGCATTGAGGGCTATCTGAAAACGGCTGTGGCGCTGAAGTTGCCTGTGAATGTGGAGTTGGTGGCATGTGAAACCCGCATGTGGAGCATTCGTTTGTGTGGGATGCTCTACCAGGTTCATTTCATTCCTAGCCATACAAAGGGCACTAAACATAGAGTGTGAAAACTGAGTTTCCTTGAGAGCTGCTTGGAAGCCTGATGGTGTGTGAAGTTACTGAGCCAAATGGAGTTGTTCTCCCACAAGAACCACTCGGCTGATCCTTCTTCAATATACCATTCACCAACATGCAGTGTTTCCTTGATTGAATTAGCTCTCACACCAATATTTGCGTCTAGAGCCTTTGCATTGAGGGCTATCTGAAAACGGATGTGGCGCTGAAGTTGCCTGTGAATGTGGAGTTGGTGGCATGTGAAACCCGCATGTGGAGCATTCGTTTGTTTGGGATGCTCTACCAGGTTCATTTCAGTCCTAGCCATACAAAGGGCACTAAGCATAGAGTGTGAAAACTGAGTTTCCTTGAGAGCTGCTTGGAAGCCTGATGGTGTGTGAAGTTAGTGAGCCAAATGGAGTTGTTCTCCCACAAGAACCACTCGGCTGATCCTTCTTCAATATGCCCTTCACCAACATGCAGTGTTTCCTTGATTGAATTAACTCTCACACCAATATTTGCGTCTAGAGCCTTTGCATTGAGGGCTATCTGAAAACGGCTGTGGCGCTGAAGTTGCCTGTGAATGTGGAGTTGGTGGCATGTGAAACCCGCATGTGGAGCATTCGTTTGTGTGGGATGCTCTACCAGGTTCATTCCTAGATAATGCACTCAAAGGGCACTAAGCATAGAGTGTGAAAACTGAGTTTCCTTGAGAGCTGCTTGGAAGCCTGATGGTGTGTGAAGTTAGTGAGCCAAATGGAGTTGTTCTCCCACAAGAACCACTCGGCTGATCCTTCTTCAATATGCCCTTCACCAACATGCAGTGTTTCCTTGATTGAATTAGCTCTCACACCAATATTTGCGTCTAGAGCCTTTGCATTGAGGGCTATCTGAAAACGGATGTGGCGCTGAAGTTGCCTGTGAATGTGGAGTTGGTGGCATGTGAAACCCGCATGTGGAGCATTCGTTTGTTTGGGATGCTCTACCAGGTTCATTTCAGTCCTAGCCATACAAAGGGCACTAAGCATAGAGTGTGAAAACTGAGTTTCCTTGAGAGCTGCTTGGAAGCCTGATGGTGTGTGAAGTTAGTGAGCCAAATGGAGTTGTTCTCCCACAAGAACCACTCGGCTGATCCTTCTTCAATATGCCCTTCACCAACATGCAGTGTTTCCTTGATTGAATTAACTCTGACAAAAATATTTGCGTCTAGAGCCTTTGCATTGAGGGCTATCTGAAAACGGCTGTGGCGCTGAAGTTGCCTGTGAATGTGGAGTTGGTGGCATGTGAAACCCGCATGTGGAGCATTCGTTTGTGTGGGATGCTCTACCAGGTTCATTCCTAGATAATTCACTCAAAGGGCACTAAGCATAGAGTGTGAAAACTGAGTTTCCTTGAGAGCTGCTTGGAAGCCTGATGGTGTGTGAAGTTAGTGAGCCAAATGGAGTTGTTCTCCCACAAGAACCACTCGGCTGATCCTTCTTCAATATGCCCTTCACCAACATGCAGTGTTTCCTTGATTGAATTAGCTCTCACACCAATATTTGCGTCTAGAGCCTTTGCATTGAGGGCTATCTGAAAACGGATGTGGCGCTGAAGTTGCCTGTGAATGTGGAGTTGGTGGCATGTGAAACCTGCATGTGGAGCATTCGTTTGTGTGGGATGCTCTACCAGGTTCATTCCTAGAAAATGCACTCAAAGGGCACTAAGCATAGAGTGTGAAAACTGAGTTTCCTTGAGAGCTGCTTGGAAGCCTGATGGTGTGTGAAGTTAGTGAGCCAAATGGAGTTGTTCTCCCACAATAACCACTCGGCTGATCCTTCTTCAATATGCCCTTCACCAACATGCAGTGTTTCCTTGATTGAATTAGCTCTCACACCAATATTTGCGTCTAGAGCCTTTGCATTGAGGGCTATCTGAAAACGGCTGTGGCGCTGAAGTTGCCTGTGAATGTGGAGTTGGTGGCATGTGAAACCCGCATGTGGAGCATTCGTTTGTGTGGGATGCTCTACCAGGTTCATTCCTAGATCATGCTCTCAAAGGGCACTAAACATAGAGTGTGAAAACTGAGTTTCCTTGAGAGCTGCTTGGAAGCCTGATGGTGTGTGAAGTTAGTGAGCCAAATGGAGTTGTTCTCCCACAAGAACCACTCGGCTGATCCTTCGTCAATATGCCCTTAACCAACATGCAGTGTTTCCTTGATTGAATTAGCTCTCACACCAATATTTGCGTCTAGAGCCTTTGCATTGAGGGCTATCTGAAAACGGCTGTGGCGCTGAAGTTGCCTGTGAATGTGGAGTTGGTGGCATGTGAAACCGGCATGTGGAGCATTCGTTTGTGTGGGATGCTCTACCAGGTTCATTTCAGTCCTAGCCATACAAAGGGCACTAAGCATAGAGTGTGAAAACTGAGTTTCCTTGAGAGCTGCTTGGAAGCCTGATGGTGTGTGAAGTTAGTGAGCCAAATGGAGTTGTTCTCCCACAAGAACCACTCGGCTGATCCTTCTTCAATATGCCCTTCACCAACATGCAGTGTTTCCTTGATTGAATTAGCTCTCACACCAATATTTGCGTCTAGAGCCTTTGCATTGAGGGCTATCTGAAAACGGCTGTGGCGCTGAAGTTGCCTGTGAATGTGGAGTTGGTGGCATGTGAAACCTGCATGTGGAGCATTCGTTTGTGTGGGATGCTCTACCAGGTTCATTCCTAGATAATGCACTCAAAGGGCACTAAGCATAGAGTGTGAAAACTGAGTTTCCTTGAGAGCTGCTTGGAAGCCTGATGGTGTGTGAAGTTAGTGAGCCAAATGGAGTTGTTCTCCCACAAGAACCACTCGGCTGATCCTTCTTCAATATGCCCTTCACCAACATGCAGTGTTTCCTTGATTGAATTAGCTCTCACACCAATATTTGCGTCTAGAGCCTTTGCATTGAGGGCTATCTGAAAACGGCTGTGGCGCTGAAGTTGCCTGTGAGTGTGGAGTTGGTGGCATGTGAAACCCGCATGTGGAGCATTCGTTTGTGTGGGATGCTCTACCAGGTTCATTCCTAGATAATGCACTCAAAGGGCACTAAGCATAGAGTGTGAAAACTGAGTTTCCTTGAGAGCTGCTTGGAAGCCTGATGGTGTGTGAAGTTAGTGAGCCAAATGGAGTTGTTCTCCCACAATAACCACTCGGCTGATCCTTCTTCAATATGCCCTTCACCAACATGCAGTGTTTCCTTGATTGAATTAGCTCTCACACCAATATTTGCGTCTAGAGCCTTTGCATTGAGGGCTATCTGAAAACGGCTGTGGCGCTGAAGTTGCCTGTGAATGTGGAGTTGGTGGCATGTGAAACCCGCATGTGGAGCATTCGTTTGTGTGGGATGCTCTACCAGGTTCATTCCTAGATCATGCTCTCAAAGGGCACTAAACATAGAGTGTGAAAACTGAGTTTCCTTGAGAGCTGCTTGGAAGCCTGATGGTGTGTGAAGTTAGTGAGCCAAATGGAGTTGTTCTCCCACAAGAACCACTCGGCTGATCCTTCGTCAATATGCCCTTAACCAACATGCAGTGTTTCCTTGATTGAATTAGCTCTCACACCAATATTTGCGTCTAGAGCCTTTGCATTGAGGGCTATCTGAAAACGGCTGTGGCGCTGAAGTTGCCTGTGAATGTGGAGTTGGTGGCATGTGAAACCGGCATGTGGAGCATTCGTTTGTGTGGGATGCTCTACCAGGTTCATTTCAGTCCTAGCCATACAAAGGGCACTAAGCATAGAGTGTGAAAACTGAGTTTCCTTGAGAGCTGCTTGGAAGCCTGATGGTGTGTGAAGTTAGTGAGCCAAATGGAGTTGTTCTCCCACAAGAACCACTCGGCTGATCCTTCTTCAATATGCCCTTCACCAACATGCAGTGTTTCCTTGATTGAATTAGCTCTCACACCAATATTTGCGTCTAGAGCCTTTGCATTGAGGGCTATCTGAAAACGGCTGTGGCGCTGAAGTTGCCTGTGAATGTGGAGTTGGTGGCATGTGAAACCTGCATGTGGAGCATTCGTTTGTGTGGGATGCTCTACCAGGTTCATTCCTAGATAATGCACTCAAAGGGCACTAAGCATAGAGTGTGAAAACTGAGTTTCCTTGAGAGCTGCTTGGAAGCCTGATGGTGTGTGAAGTTAGTGAGCCAAATGGAGTTGTTCTCCCACAAGAACCACTCGGCTGATCCTTCTTCAATATGCCCTTCACCAACATGCAGTGTTTCCTTGATTGAATTAGCTCTCACACCAATATTTGCGTCTAGAGCCTTTGCATTGAGGGCTATCTGAAAACGGCTGTGGCGCTGAAGTTGCCTGTGAGTGTGGAGTTGGTGGCATGTGAAACCCGCATGTGGAGCATTCGTTTGTGTGGGATGCTCTACCAGGTTCATTCCTAGATAATGCACTCAAAGGGCACTAAGCATAGAGTGTGAAAACTGAGTTTCCTTGAGAGCTGCTTGGAAGCCTGATGGTGTGTGAAGTTAGTGAGCCAAATGGAGTTGTTCTCCCACAAGAACCACTCGGCTGATCCTTCTTCAATATGCCCTTCAACAACATGCAGTGTTTCCTTGATTGAATTAGCTCTCACACCAATATTTGCGTCTAGAGCCTTTGCATTGAGGGCTATCTGAAAACGGATGTGGCGCTGAAGTTGCCTGTGAATGTGGAGTTGGTGGCATGTGAAACCCGCATGTGGAGCATTCGTTTGTGTGGGATGCTCTACCAGGTTCATTTCAGTCCTAGCCTTACAAAGGGCACTAAGCATAGAGTATGAAAACTGAGTTTCCTTGAGAGCTGCTTGGAAGCCTGATGGTGTGTGAAGTTAGTGAGCCAAATGGAGTTGTTCTCCCACAAGAACCACTCGGCTGATCCTTCTTCAATATGCCCTTCACCAACATGCAGTGTTTCCTTGATTGAATTAGCTCTCACACCAATATTTGCGTCTAGAGCCTTTGCATTGAGGGCTATCCGAAAACGGCTGTGGCGCTGAAGTTGCCTGTGAATGTGGAGTTGGTGGCATGTGAAACCCGCATGTGGAGCATTCGTTTGTGTGGGATGCTCTACCAGGTTCATTCCTAGATAATGCACTCAAAGGGCACTAAGCATAGAGTGTGAAAACTGAGTTTCCTTGAGAGCTGCTTGGAAGCCTGATGGTGTGTGAAGTTAGTGAGCCAAATGGAGTTGTTCTCCCACAAGAACCACTCGGCTGATCCTTCTTCAATATGCCCTTCACCAACATGCAGTGTTTCCTTGATTGAATTAGCTCTCACACCAATATTTGCGTCTAGAGCCTTTGCATTGAGGGCTATCTGAAAACGGCTGTGGCGCTGAAGTTGCCTGTGAATGTGGAGTTGGTGGCATGTGAAACCCGCATGTGGAGCATTCGTTTGTGTGGGATGCTGACCAAGCTTCATTTCAGTCCTAGGCTCACAAAGAGCACTAAGGATAGAGTGTGAAAACTGAGTTTCCTTGAGAGCTGCTTGGAAGCCTGATGGTGTGTGAAGTTAGTGAGCCAAATGGAGTTGTTCTCCCACAAGAACCACTCGGCTGATCCTTCTTCAATATGCCCTTCACCAACATGCAGTGTTTCCTTGATTGAATTAGCTCTCACACCAATATTTGCGTCTAGAGCCTTTGCATTGAGGGCTATCTGAAAACGGCTGTGGCGCTGAAGTTGCCTGTGAATGTGGAGTTGGTGGCATGTGAAACCTGCATGTGGAGCATTCGTTTGTGTGGGATGCTCTACCAGGTTCATTCCTAGATAATGCACTCAAAGGGCACTAAGCATAGAGTGTGAAAACTGAGTTTCCTTGAGAGCTGCTTGGAAGCCTGATGGTGTGTGAAGTTAGTGAGCCAAATGGAGTTGTTCTGCGACAAGAACCACTCGGCTGATCCTTCTTCAATATGCCCTTCACCAACATGCAGTGTTTCCTTGATTGAATTAGCTCTCACACCAATATTTGCGTCTAGAGCCTTTGCATTGAGGGCTATCTGAAAACGGCTGTGGCGCTGAAGTTGCCTGTGAATGTGGAGTTGGTGGCATGTAAAACCCGCATGTGGAGCATTCGTTTGTGTGGAATGCTCTACCAGGTTCATTCCTAGATCATGCTCTCAAAGGGCACTAAGCATAGAGTGTGAAAACTGAGTTTCCTTGAGAGCTGCTTGGAAGCCTGATGGTGTGTGAAGTTAGTGAGCCAAATGGAGTTGTTCTCCCACAAGAACCACTCGGCTGATCCTTCTTCAATATGCCCTTCACCAACATGCAGTGTTTCCTTGATTGAATTAGCTCTCACACCAATATTTGCGTCTAGAGCCTTTGCATTGAGGGCTATCTGAAAACGGCTGTGGCGCTGAAGTTGCCTGTGAATGTGGAGTTGGTGGCATGTGAAACCCGCATGTGGAGCATTCGTTTGTGTGGGATGCTCTACCAGGTTCATTCCTAGATAATGCACTCAAAGGGCACTAAGCATAGAGTGTGAAAACTGAGTTTCCTTGAGAGCTGCTTGGAAGCCTGATGGTGTGTGAAGTTAGTGAGCCAAATGGAGTTGTTCTCCCACAAGAACCACTCGGTTGATTCTTCTTCAATATGCCCTTCACCAACATGCAGTGTTTCCTTGATTGAATTAGCTCTCACACCAATATTTGCGTCTAGAGCCTTTGCATTGAGGGCTATCTGAAAACGCTGTGGCGCTGAAGTTGCCTGTGAATGTGGAGTTGGTGGCATGTGAAACCCGCATGTGGAGCATTCGTTTGTGTGGGATGCTCTACCAGGTTCATTCCTAGATAATGCACTCAAAGGGCACTAAGCATAGAGTGTGAAAACTGAGTTTCCTTGAGAGCTGCTTGGAAGCCTGATGGTGTGTGAAGTTAGTGAGCCAAATGGAGTTGTTCTCCCACAAGAACCACTCGGCTGATCCTTCTTCAATATGCCCTTCACCAACATGCAGTGTTTCCTTGATTGAATTAGCTCTCACACCAATATTTGCGTCTAGAGCCTTTGCATTGATGGCTATCTGAAAACGGCTGTGGCACTGAAGTTGCCTGTGAATGTGGAGTTGGTGGCATGTGAAACCGGCATGTGGAGCATTCGTTTGTGTGGGATGCTCTACCAGGTTCATTCCTAGATAATGCACTCAAAGGGCACTAAGCATAGAGTGTGAAAACTGAGTTTCCTTGAGAGCTGCTTGGAAGCCTGATGGTGTGTGAAGTTAGTGAGCCAAATGGAGTTGTTCTCCCACAAGAACCACTCGGCTGATCCTTCTTCAATATGCCCTTCACCAACATGCAGTGTTTCCTTGATTGAATTAGCTCTCACACCAATATTTGCGTCTAGAGCCTTTGCGTTGAGGGCTATCTGAAAACGGATGTGGCGCTGAAGTTGCCTGTGAATGTGGAGTTGGTGGCATGTGAAACCCGCATGTGGAGCATTCGTTTGTGTGGGATGCTCTACCAGGTTCATTTCAGTCCTAGCCATACAAAGGGCACTAAACATAGAGTGTGAAAACTGAGTTTCCTTGAGAGCTGCTTGGAAGCCTGATGGTGTGTGAAGTTAGTGAGCCAAATGGAGTTGTTCTCCCACAAGAACCACTCGGCTGATCCTTCTTCAATATACCCTTCACCAACATGCAGTGTTTCCTTGATTGAATTAGCTCTCACACCAATATTTGCGTCTAGAGCCTTTGCATTGAGGGCTATCTGAAAACGGATGTGGCGCTGAAGTTGCCTGTGAATGTGGAGTTGGTGGCATGTGAAACCCGCATGTGGAGCATTCGTTTGTTTGGGATGCTCTACCAGGTTCATTTCAGTCCTAGCCATACAAAGGGCACTAAGCATAGAGTGTGAAAACTGAGTTTCCTTGAGAGCTGCTTGGAAGCCTGATGGTGTGTGAAGTTAGTGAGCCAAATGGAGTTGTTCTCCCACAAGAACCACTCGGCTGATCCTTCTTCAATATGCCCTTCACCAACATGCAGTGTTTCCTTGATTGAATTAACTCTCACACCAATATTTGCGTCTAGAGCCTATGCATTGAGGGCTATCTGAAAACGGCTGTGGCGCTGAAGTTGCCTGTGAATGTGGAGTTGGTGGCATGTGAAACCCGCATGTGGAGCATTCGTTTGTGTGGGATGCTCTACCAGGTTCATTCCTAGATAATGCACTCAAAGGGCACTAAGCATAGAGTGTGAAAACTGAGTTTCCTTGAGAGCTGCTTGGAAGCCTGATGGTGTGTGAAGTTAGTGAGCCAAATGGAGTTGTTCTCCCACAAGAACCACTCGGCTGATCCTTCTTCAATATGCCCTTCACCAACATGCAGTGTTTCCTTGATTGAATTAGCTCTCACACCAATATTTGCGTCTAGAGCCTTTGCATTGAGGGCTATCTGAAAACGGATGTGGCGCTGAAGTTGCCTGTGAATGTGGAGTTGGTGGCATGTGAAACCCGCATGTGGAGCATTCGTTTGTTTGGGATGCTCTACCAGGTTCATTTCAGTCCTAGCCATACAAAGGGCACTAAGCATAGAGTGTGAAAACTGAGTTTCCTTGAGAGCTGCTTGGAAGCCTGATGGTGTGTGAAGTTAGTGAGCCAAATGGAGTTGTTCTCCCACAAGAACCACTCGGCTGATCCTTCTTCAATATGCCCTTCACCAACATGCAGTGTTTCCTTGATTGAATTAACTCTGACAAAAATATTTGCGTCTAGAGCCTTTGCATTGAGGGCTATCTGAAAACGGCTGTGGCGCTGAAGTTGCCTGTGAATGTGGAGTTGGTGGCATGTGAAACCCGCATGTGGAGCATTCGTTTGTGTGGGATGCTCTACCAGGTTCATTCCTAGATAATTCACTCAAAGGGCACTAAGCATAGAGTGTGAAAACTGAGTTTCCTTGAGAGCTGCTTGGAAGCCTGATGGTGTGTGAAGTTACTGAGCCAAATGGAGTTGTTCTCCCACAAGAACCACTCGGCTGATCCTTCTTCAATATGCCCTTCACCAACATGCAGTGTTTCCTTGATTGAATTAGCTCTCACACCAATATTTGCGTCTAGAGCCTTTGCATTGAGGGCTATCTGAAAACGGCTGTGGCGCTGAAGTTGCCTGTGAATGTGGAGTTGGTGGCATGTGAAACCCGCATGTGGAGCATTCGTTTGTGTGGGATGCTCTACCAGGTTCATTCCTAGATAATGCACTCAAAGGGCACTAAGCATAGAGTGTGAAAACTGAGTTTCCTTGAGAGCTGCTTGGAAGCCTGATGGTGTGTGAAGTTAGTGAGCCAAATGGAGTTGTTCTCCCACAAGAACCACTCGGTTGATTCTTCTTCAATATGCCCTTCACCAACATGCAGTGTTTCCTTGATTGAATTAGCTCTCACACCAATATTTGCGTCTAGAGCCTTTGCATTGAGGGCTATCTGAAAACGCTGTGGCGCTGAAGTTGCCTGTGAATGTGGAGTTGGTGGCATGTGAAACCCGCATGTGGAGCATTCGTTTGTGTGGGATGCTCTACCAGGTTCATTCCTAGATAATGCACTCAAAGGGCACTAAGCATAGAGTGTGAAAACTGAGTTTCCTTGAGAGCTGCTTGGAAGCCTGATGGTGTGTGAAGTTAGTGAGCCAAATGGAGTTGTTCTCCCACAAGAACCACTCGGCTGATCCTTCTTCAATATGCCCTTCACCAACATGCAGTGTTTCCTTGATTGAATTAGCTCTCACACCAATATTTGCGTCTAGAGCCTTTGCGTTGAGGGCTATCTGAAAACGGATGTGGCGCTGAAGTTGCCTGTGAATGTGGAGTTGGTGGCATGTGAAACCCGCATGTGGAGCATTCGTTTGTGTGGGATGCTCTACCAGGTTCATTTCAGTCCTAGCCATACAAAGGGCACTAAACATAGAGTGTGAAAACTGAGTTTCCTTGAGAGCTGCTTGGAAGCCTGATGGTGTGTGAAGTTACTGAGCCAAATGGAGTTGTTCTCCCACAAGAACCACTCGGCTGATCCTTCTTCAATATACCCTTCACCAACATGCAGTGTTTCCTTGATTGAATTAGCTCTCACACCAATATTTGCGTCTAGAGCCTTTGCATTGAGGGCTATCTGAAAACGGATGTGGCGCTGAAGTTGCCTGTGAATGTGGAGTTGGTGGCATGTGAAACCCGCATGTGGAGCATTCGTTTGTTTGGGATGCTCTACCAGGTTCATTTCAGTCCTAGCCATACAAAGGGCACTAAGCATAGAGTGTGAAAACTGAGTTTCCTTGAGAGCTGCTTGGAAGCCTGATGGTGTGTGAAGTTAGTGAGCCAAATGGAGTTGTTCTCCCACAAGAACCACTCGGCTGATCCTTCTTCAATATGCCCTTCACCAACATGCAGTGTTTCCTTGATTGAATTAACTCTCACACCAATATTTGCATCTAGAGCCTTTGCATTGAGGGCTATCTGAAAACGGCTGTGGCGCTGAAGTTGCCTGTGAATGTGGAGTTGGTGGCATGTGAAACCCGCATGTGGAGCATTCGTTTGTGTGGGATGCTCTACCAGGTTCATTCCTAGATAATGCACTCAAAGGGCACTAAGCATAGAGTGTGAAAACTGAGTTTCCTTGAGAGCTGCTTGGAAGCCTGATGGTGTGTGAAGTTAGTGAGCCAAATGGAGTTGTTCTCCCACAAGAACCACTCGGCTGATCCTTCTTCAATATGCCCTTCACCAACATGCAGTGTTTCCTTGATTGAATTAGCTCTCACACCAATATTTGCGTCTAGAGCCTTTGCATTGAGGGCTATCTGAAAACGGATGTGGCGCTGAAGTTGCCTGTGAATGTGGAGTTGGTGGCATGTGAAACCCGCATGTGGAGCATTCGTTTGTTTGGGATGCTCTACCAGGTTCATTTCAGTCCTAGCCATACAAAGGGCACTAAGCATAGAGTGTGAAAACTGAGTTTCCTTGAGAGCTGCTTGGAAGCCTGATGGTGTGTGAAGTTAGTGAGCCAAATGGAGTTGTTCTCCCACAAGAACCACTCGGCTGATCCTTCTTCAATATGCCCTTCACCAACATGCAGTGTTTCCTTGATTGAATTAACTCTGACAAAAATATTTGCGTCTAGAGCCTTTGCATTGAGGGCTATCTGAAAACGGCTGTGGCGCTGAAGTTGCCTGTGAATGTGGAGTTGGTGGCATGTGAAACCCGCATGTGGAGCATTCGTTTGTGTGGGATGCTCTACCAGGTTCATTCCTAGATAATGCACTCAAAGGGCACTAAGCATAGAGTGTGAAAACTGAGTTTCCTTGAGAGCTGCTTGGAAGCCTGATGGTGTGTGAAGTTACTGAGCCAAATGGAGTTGTTCTCCCACAAGAACCACTCGGCTGATCCTTCTTCAATATGCCCTTCACCAACATGCAGTGTTTCCTTGATTGAATTAGCTCTCACACCAATATTTGCGTCTAGAGCCTTTGCATTGAGGGCTATCTGAAAACGGATGTGGCGCTGAAGTTGCCTGTGAATGTGGAGTTGGTGGCATGTGAAACCTGCATGTGGAGCATTCGTTTGTGTGGGATGCTCTACCAGGTTCATTCCTAGATAATGCACTCAAAGGGCACTAAGCATAGAGTGTGAAAACTGAGTTTCCTTGAGAGCTGCTTGGAAGCCTGATGGTGTGTGAAGTTAGTGAGCCAAATGGAGTTGTTCTCCCACAAGAACCACTCGGCTGATCCTTCTTCAATATGCCCTTCACCAACATGCAGTGTTTCCTTGATTGAATTAGCTCTCACACCAATATTTGCGTCTAGAGCCTTTGCATTGAGGGCTATCTGAAAACGGCTGTGGCGCTGAAGTTGCCTGTGAATGTGGAGTTGGTGGCATGTGAAACCCGCATGTGGAGCATTCGTTTGTGTGGGATGCTCTACCAGGTTCATTCCTAGATAATGCACTCAAAGGGCACTAAGCATAGAGTGTGAAAACTGAGTTTCCTTGAGAGCTGCTTGGAAGCCTGATGGTGTGTGAAGTTAGTGAGCCAAATGGAGTTGTTCTCCCACAAGAACCACTCGGCTGATCCTTCTTCAATATGCCCTTCACCAACATGCAGTGTTTCCTTGATTGAATTAGCTCTCACACCAATATTTGCGTCTAGAGCCTTTGCATTGAGGGCTATCTGAAAACGGCTGTGGCGCTGAAGTTGCCTGTGAATGTGGAGTTGGTGGCATGTGAAACCCGCATGTGGAGCATTCGTTTGTGTGGGATGCTGACCAAGCTTCATTTCAGTCCTAGGCTCACAAAGAGCACTAAGGATAGAGTGTGAAAACTGAGTTTCCTTGAGAGCTGCTTGGCAGCCTGATGGTGTGTGAAGTTAGTGAGCCAAATGGAGTTGTTCTCCCACAAGAACCACTCGGCTGATCCTTCTTCAATATGCCCTTCACCAACATGCAGTGTTTCCTTGATTGAATTAGCTCTCACACCAATATTTGCGTCTAGAGCCTTTGCATTGAGGGCTATCTGAAAACGGCTGTGGCGCTGAAGTTGCCTGTGAATGTGGAGTTGGTGGCATGTGAAACCTGCATGTGGAGCATTCGTTTGTGTGGGATGCTCTACCAGGTTCATTCCTAGATAATGCACTCAAAGGGCACTAAGCATAGAGTGTGAAAACTGAGTTTCCTTGAGAGCTGCTTGGAAGCCTGATGGTGTGTGAAGTTAGTGAGCCAAATGGAGTTGTTCTGCCACAAGAACCACTCGGCTGATCCTTCTTCAATATGCCCTTCACCAACATGCAGTGTTTCCTTGATTGAATTAGCTCTCACACCAATATTTGCGTCTAGAGCCTTTGCATTGAGGGCTATCTGAAAACTGCTGTGGCGCTGAAGTTGCCTGTGAATGTGGAGTTGGTGGCATGTAAAACCCGCATGTGGAGCATTCGTTTGTGTGGAATGCTCTACCAGGTTCATTCCTAGATCATGCTCTCAAAGGGCACTAAGCATAGAGTGTGAAAACTGAGTTTCCTTGAGAGCTGCTTGGAAGCCTGATGGTGTGTGAAGTTAGTGAGCCAAATGGAGTTGTTCTCCCACAAGAACCACTCGGCTGATCCTTCTTCAATATGCCCTTCACCAACATGCAGTGTTTCCTTGATTGAATTAGCTCTCACACCAATATTTGCGTCTAGAGCCTTTGCATTGAGGGCTATCTGAAAACGGCTGTGGCGCTGAAGTTGCCTGTGAATGTGGAGTTGGTGGCATGTGAAACCCGCATGTGGAGCATTCTTTTGTGTGGGATGCTCTACCAGGTTCATTCCTAGATAATGCACTCAAAGGGCACTAAGCATAGAGTGTGAAAACTGAGTTTCCTTGAGAGCTGCTTGGAAGCCTGATGGTGTGTGAAGTTAGTGAGCCAAATGGAGTTGTTCTCCCACAAGAACCACTCGGCTGATCCTTCTTCAATATGCCCTTCACCAACATGCAGTGTTTCCTTGATTGAATTAGCTCTCACACCAATATTTGCGTCTAGAGCCTTTGCATTGATGGCTATCTGAAAACGGCTGTGGCACTGAAGTTGCCTGTGAATGTGGAGTTGGTGGCATGTGAAACCGGCATGTGGAGCATTCGTTTGTGTGGGATGCTCTACCAGGTTCATTCCTAGATAATGCACTCAAAGGGCACTAAGCATAGAGTGTGAAAACTGAGTTTCCTTGAGAGCTGCTTGGAAGCCTGATGGTGTGTGAAGTTAGTGAGCCAAATGGAGTTGTTCTCCCACAAGAACCACTCGGCTGATCCTTCTTCAATATGCCCTTCACCAACATGCAGTGTTTCCTTGATTGAATTAGCTCTCACACCAATATTTGCGTCTAGAGCCTTTGCGTTGAGGGCTATCTGAAAACGGATGTGGCGCTGAAGTTGCCTGTGAATGTGGAGTTGGTGGCATGTGAAACCCGCATGTGGAGCATTCGTTTGTGTGGGATGCTCTACCAGGTTCATTTCAGTCCTAGCCATACAAAGGGCACTAAACATAGAGTGTGAAAACTGAGTTTCCTTGAGAGCTGCTTGGAAGCCTGATGGTGTGTGAAGTTAGTGAGCCAAATGGAGTTGTTCTCCCACAAGAACCACTCGGCTGATCCTTCTTCAATATACCCTTCACCAACATGCAGTGTTTCCTTGATTGAATTAGCTCTCACACCAATATTTGCGTCTAGAGCCTTTGCATTGAGGGCTATCTGAAAACGGATGTGGCGCTGAAGTTGCCTGTGAATGTGGAGTTGGTGGCATGTGAAACCCGCATGTGGAGCATTCGTTTGTTTGGGATGCTCTACCAGGTTCATTTCAGTCCTAGCCATACAAAGGGCACTAAGCATAGAGTGTGAAAACTGAGTTTCCTTGAGAGCTGCTTGGAAGCCTGATGGTGTGTGAAGTTAGTGAGCCAAATGGAGTTGTTCTCCCACAAGAACCACTCGGCTGATCCTTCTTCAATATGCCCTTCACCAACATGCAGTGTTTCCTTGATTGAATTAACTCTCACACCAATATTTGCGTCTAGAGCCTTTGCATTGAGGGCTATCTGAAAACGGCTGTGGCGCTGAAGTTGCCTGTGAATGTGGAGTTGGTGGCATGTGAAACCCGCATGTGGAGCATTCGTTTGTGTGGGATGCTCTACCAGGTTCATTCCTAGATAATGCACTCAAAGGGCACTAAGCATAGAGTGTGAAAACTGAGTTTCCTTGAGAGCTGCTTGGAAGCCTGATGGTGTGTGAAGTTAGTGAGCCAAATGGAGTTGTTCTCCCACAAGAACCACTCGGCTGATCCTTCTTCAATATGCCCTTCACCAACATGCAGTGTTTCCTTGATTGAATTAGCTCTCACACCAATATTTGCATCTAGAGCCTTTGCATTGAGGGCTATCTGAAAACGGCTGTGGCGCTGAAGTTGCCTGTGAATGTGGAGTTGGTGGCATGTGAAACCCGCATGTGGAGCATTCGTTTGTTTGGGATGCTCTACCAGGTTCATTTCAGTCCTAGCCATACAAAGGGCACTAAGCATAGAGTGTGAAAACTGAGTTTCCTTGAGAGCTGCTTGGAAGCCTGATGGTGTGTGAAGTTAGTGAGCCAAATGGAGTTGTTCTCCCACAAGAACCACTCGGCTGATCCTTCTTCAATATGCCCTTCACCAACATGCAGTGTTTCCTTGATTGAATTAACTCTGACAAAAATATTTGCGTCTAGAGCCTTTGCATTGAGGGCTATCTGAAAACGACTGTGGCGCTGAAGTTGCCTGTGAATGTGGAGTTGGTGGCATGTGAAACCCGCATGTGGAGCATTCGTTTGTGTGGGATGCTCTACCAGGTTCATTCCTAGATAATTCACTCAAAGGGCACTAAGCATAGAGTGTGAAAACTGAGTTTCCTTGAGAGCTGCTTGGAAGCCTGATGGTGTGTGAAGTTACTGAGCCAAATGGAGTTGTTCTCCCACAAGAACCACTCGGCTGATCCTTCTTCAATATGCCCTTCACCAACATGCAGTGTTTCCTTGATTGAATTAGCTCTCACACCAATATTTGCGTCTAGAGCCTTTGCATTGAGGGCTATCTGAAAACGGATGTGGCGCTGAAGTTGCCTGTGAATGTGGAGTTGGTGGCATGTGAAACCTGCATGTGGAGCATTCGTTTGTGTGGGATGCTCTACCAGGTTCATTCCTAGATAATGCACTCAAAGGGCACTAAGCATAGAGTGTGAAAACTGAGTTTCCTTGAGAGCTGCTTGGAAGCCTGATGGTGTGTGAAGTTAGTGAGCCAAATGGAGTTGTTCTCCCACAAGAACCACTCGGCTGATCCTTCTTCAATATGCCCTTCACCAACATGCAGTGTTTCCTTGATTGAATTAGCTCTCACACCAATATTTGCGTCTAGAGCCTTTGCATTGAGGGCTATCTGAAAACGGCTGTGGCGCTGAAGTTGCCTGTGAATGTGGAGTTGGTGGCATGTAAAACCCGCATGTGGAGCATTCGTTTGTGTGGAATGCTCTACCAGGTTCATTCCTAGATAATGCTCTCAAAGGGCACTAAGCATAGAGTGTGAAAACTGAGTTTCCTTGAGAGCTGCTTGGAAGCCTGATGGTGTGTGAAGTTAGTGAGCCAAATGGAGTTGTTCTCCCACAAGAACCACTCGGCTGATCCTTCTTCAATATGCCCTTCACCAACATGCAGTGTTTCCTTGATTGAATTAGCTCTCACACCAATATTTGCGTCTAGAGCCTTTGCATTGAGGGCTATCTGAAAACTGCTGTGGCGCTGAAGTTGCCTGTGAATGTGGAGTTGGTGGCATGTGAAACCCGCATGTGGAGCATTCGTTTGTGTGGGATGCTCTACCAGGTTCATTCCTAGATAATGCACTCAAAGGGCACTAAACATAGAGTGTGAAAACTGAGTTTCCTTGAGAGCTGCTTGGAAGCCTGATGGTGTGTGAAGTTAGTGAGCCAAATGGAGTTGTTCTCCCACAAGAACCACTCGGTTGATTCTTCTTCAATATGCCCTTCACCAACATGCAGTGTTTCCTTGATTGAATTAGCTCTCACACCAATATTTGCGTCTAGAGCCTTTGCATTGAGGGCTATCTGAAAACGCTGTGGTGCTGAAGTTGCCTGTGAATGTGGAGTTGGTGGCATGTGAAACCCGCATGTGGAGCATTCGTTTGTGTGGGATGCTCTACCAGGTTCATTCCTAGATAATGCACTCAAAGGGCACTAAGCATAGAGTGTGAAAACTGAGTTTCCTTGAGAGCTGCTTGGAAGCCTGATGGTGTGTGAAGTTAGTGAGCCAAATGGAGTTGTTCTCCCACAAGAACCACTCGGCTGATCCTTCTTCAATATGCCCTTCACCAACATGCAGTGTTTCCTTGATTGAATTAGCTCTCACACCAATATTTGCGTCTAGAGCCTTTGCATTGAGGGCTATCTGAAAACGGCTGTGGCGCTGAAGTTACCTGTGAATGTGGAGTTGGTGGCATGTGAAACCCGCATGTGGAGCATTCGTTTGTGTGGGATGCTCTACCAGGTTCATTCCTAGATCATGCACTCAAAGGGCACTAAACATAGAGTGTGAAAACTGAGTTTCCTTGAGAGCTGCTTGGAAGCCTGATGGTGTGTGAAGTTAGTGAGCCAAATGGAGTTGTTCTCCCACAAGAACCACTCGGCTGATCCTTCTTCAATATGCCCTTCACCAACATGCATTGTTTCCTTGATTGAATTAGCTCTCACACCAATATTTGCGTCTAGAGCCTTTGCATTGAGGGCTATCTGAAAACGGCTGTGGCGCTGAAGTTGCCTGTGAATGTGGAGTTGGTGGCATGTGAAACCGGCATGTGGAGCATTCGTTTGTGTGGGATGCTCTACCAGGTTCATTTCAGTCCTAGCCATACAAAGGGCACTAAGCATAGAGTGTGAAAACTGAGTTTCCTTGAGAGCTGCTTGGAAGCCTGATGGTGTGTGAAGTTAGTGAGCCAAATGGAGTTGTTCTCCCACAAGAACCACTCGGCTGATCCTTCTTCAATATGCCCTTCACCAACATGCAGTGTTTCCTTGATTGAATTAGCTCTCACACCAATATTTGCGTCTAGAGCCTTTGCATTGAGGGCTATCTGAAAACGGCTGTGGCGCTGAAGTTGCCTGTGAATGTGGAGTTGGTGGCATGTGAAACCTGCATGTGGAGCATTCGTTTGTGTGGGATGCTCTACCAGGTTCATTCCTAGATAATGCACTCAAAGGGCACTAAGCATAGAGTGTGAAAACTGAGTTTCCTTGAGAGCTGCTTGGAAGCCTGATGGTGTGTGAAGTTAGTGAGCCAAATGGAGTTGTTCTCCCACAAGAACCACTCGGCTGATCCTTCTTCAATATGCCCTTCACCAACATGCAGTGTTTCCTTGATTGAATTAGCTCTCACACCAATATTTGCGTCTAGAGCCTTTGCATTGAGGGCTATCTGAAAACGGCTGTGGCGCTGAAGTTGCCTGTGAGTGTGGAGTTGGTGGCATGTGAAACCCGCATGTGGAGCATTCGTTTGTGTGGGATGCTCTACCAGGTTCATTCCTAGATAATGCACTCAAAGGGCACTAAGCATAGAGTGTGAAAACTGAGTTTCCTTGAGAGCTGCTTGGAAGCCTGATGGTGTGTGAAGTTACTGAGCCAAATGGAGTTGTTCTCCCACAAGAACCACTCGGCTGATCCTTCTTCAATATGCCCTTCAACAACATGCAGTGTTTCCTTGATTGAATTAGCTCTCACACCAATATTTGCGTCTAGAGCCTTTGCATTGAGGGCTATCTGAAAACGGATGTGGCGCTGAAGTTGCCTGTGAATGTGGAGTTGGTGGCATGTGAAACCCGCATGTGGAGCATTCGTTTGTGTGGGATGCTCTACCAGGTTCTTTTCAGTCCTAGCCTTACAAAGGGCACTAAGCATAGAGTGTGAAAACTGAGTTTCCTTGAGAGCTGCTTGGAAGCCTGATGGTGTGTGAAGTTAGTGAGCCAAATGGAGTTGTTCTCCCACAAGAACCACTCGGCTGATCCTTCTTCAATATGCCCTTCACCAACATGCAGTGTTTCCTTGATTGAATTAGCTCTCACACCAATATTTGCGTCTAGAGCCTTTGCATTGAGGGCTATCTGAAAACGGCTGTGGCGCTGAAGTTGCCTGTGAATGTGGAGTTGGTGGCATGTGAAACCCGCATGTGGAGCATTCGTTTGTGTGGGATGCTCTACCAGGTTCATTCCTAGATAATGCACTCAAAGGGCACTAAGCATAGAGTGTGAAAACTGAGTTTCCTTGAGAGCTGCTTGGAAGCCTGATGGTGTGTGAAGTTAGTGAGCCAAATGGAGTTGTTCTCCCACAAGAACCACTCGGCTGATCCTTCTTCAATATGCCCTTCACCAACATGCAGTGTTTCCTTGATTGAATTAGCTCTCACACCAATATTTGCGTCTAGAGCCTTTGCATTGAGGGCTATCTGAAAACGGCTGTGGCGCTGAAGTTGCCTGTGAATGTGGAGTTGGTGGCATGTAAAACCCGCATGTGGAGCATTCGTTTGTGTGGAATGCTCTACCAGGTTCATTCCTAGATCATGCTCTCAAAGGGCACTAAGCATAGAGTGTGAAAACTGAGTTTCCTTGAGAGCTGCTTGGAAGCCTGATGGTGTGTGAAGTTAGTGAGCCAAATGGAGTTGTTCTCCCACAAGAACCACTCGGCTGATCCTTCTTCAATATGCCCTTCACCAACATGCAGTGTTTCCTTGATTGAATTAGCTCTCACACCAATATTTGCGTCTAGAGCCTTTGCATTGAGGGCTATCTGAAAACAGCTGTGGCGCTGAAGTTGCCTGTGAATGTGGAGTTGGTGGCATGTGAAACCCGCATGTGGAGCATTCGTTTGTGTGGGATGCTCTACCAGGTTCATTCCTAGATAATGCACTCAAAGGGCACTAAGCATAGAGTGTGAAAACTGAGTTTCCTTGAGAGCTGCTTGGAAGCCTGATGGTGTGTGAAGTTAGTGAGCCAAATGGAGTTGTTCTCCCACAAGAACCACTCGGTTGATTCTTCTTCAATATGCCCTTCACCAACATGCAGTGTTTCCTTGATTGAATTAGCTCTCACACCAATATTTGCGTCTAGAGCCTTTGCATTGAGGGCTATCTGAAAACGCTGTGGCGCTGAAGTTGCCTGTGAATGTGGAGTTGGTGGCATGTGAAACCCGCATGTGGAGCATTCGTTTGTGTGGGATGCTCTACCAGGTTCATTCCTAGATAATGCACTCAAAGGGCACTAAGCATAGAGTGTGAAAACTGAGTTTCCTTGAGAGCTGCTTGGAAGCCTGATGGTGTGTGAAGTTAGTGAGCCAAATGGAGTTGTTCTCCCACAAGAACCACTCGGCTGATCCTTCTTCAATATGCCCTTCACCAACATGCAGTGTTTCCTTGATTGAATTAGCTCTCACACCAATATTTGCGTCTAGAGCCTTTGCATTGAGGGCTATCTGAAAACGGCTGTGGCACTGAAGTTGCCTGTGAATGTGGAGTTGGTGGCATGTGAAACCGGCATGTGGAGCATTCGTTTGTGTGGGATGCTCTACCAGGTTCATTCCTAGATAATGCACTCAAAGGGCACTAAGCATAGAGTGTGAAAACTGAGTTTCCTTGAGAGCTGCTTGGAAGCCTGATGGTGTGTGAAGTTAGTGAGCCAAATGGAGTTGTTCTCCCACAAGAACCACTCGGCTGATCCTTCTTCAATATGCCCTTCACCAACATGCAGTGTTTCCTTGATTGAATTAGCTCTCACACCAATATTTGCGTCTAGAGCCTTTGCGTTGAGGGCTATCTGAAAACGGATGTGGCGCTGAAGTTGCCTGTGAATGTGGAGTTGGTGGCATGTGAAACCCGCATGTGGAGCATTCGTTTGTGTGGGATGCTCTACCAGGTTCATTTCAGTCCTAGCCATACAAAGGGCACTAAACATAGAGTGTGAAAACTGAGTTTCCTTGAGAGCTGCTTGGAAGCCTGATGGTGTGTGAAGTTACTGAGCCAAATGGAGTTGTTCTCCCACAAGAACCACTCGGCTGATCTTTCTTCAATATACCCTTCACCAACATGCAGTGTTTGCTTGATTGAATTAGCTCTCACACCAATATTTGCGTCTAGAGCCTTTGCATTGAGGGCTATCTGAAAACGGATGTGGCGCTGAAGTTGCCTGTGAATGTGGAGTTGGTGGCATGTGAAACCCGCATGTGGAGCATTCGTTTGTTTGGGATGCTCTACCAGGTTCATTTCAGTCCTAGCCATACAAAGGGCACTAAGCATAGAGTGTGAAAACTGAGTTTCCTTGAGAGCTGCTTGGAAGCCTGATGGTGTGTGAAGTTAGTGAGCCAAATGGAGTTGTTCTCCCACAAGAACCACTCGGCTGATCCTTCTTCAATATGCCCTTCACCAACATGCAGTGTTTCCTTGATTGAATTAACTCTCACACCAATATTTGCGTCTAGAGCCTTTGCATTGAGGGCTATCTGAAAACGGCTGTGGCGCTGAAGTTGCCTGTGAATGTGGAGTTGGTGGCATGTGAAACCCGCATGTGGAGCATTCGTTTGTGTGGGATGCTCTACCAGGTTCATTCCTAGATAATGCACTCAAAGGGCACTAAGCATAGAGTGTGAGAACTGAGTTTCCTTGAGAGCTGCTTGGAAGCCTGATGGTGTGTGAAGTTAGTGAGCCAAATGGAGTTGTTCTCCCACAAGAACCACTCGGCTGATCCTTCTTCAATATGCCCTTCACCAACATGCAGTGTTTCCTTGATTGAATTAACTCTGACAAAAATATTTGCGTCTAGAGCCTTTGCATTGAGGGCTATCTGAAAACGGCTGTGGCGCTGAAGTTGCCTGTGAATGTGGAGTTGGTGGCATGTGAAACCCGCATGTCGAGCATTCGTTTGTGTGGGATGCTCTACCAGGTTCATTCCTAGATAATTCACTCAAAGGGCACTAAGCATAGAGTGTGAAAACTGAGTTTCCTTGAGAGCTGCTTGGAAGCCTGATGGTGTGTGAAGTTAGTGAGCCAAATGGAGTTGTTCTCCCACAAGAACCACTCGGCTGATCCTTCTTCAATATGCCCTTCACCAACATGCAGTGTTTCCTTGATTGAATTAGCTCTCACACCAATATTTGCGTCTAGAGCCTTTGCATTGAGGGCTATCTGAAAACGGCTGTGGCGCTGAAGTTGCCTGTGAATGTGGAGTTGGTGGCATGTGAAACCTGCATGTGGAGCATTCGTTTGTGTGGGATGCTCTACCAGGTTCATTCCTAGATAATGCACTCAAAGGGCACTAAGCATAGAGTGTGAAAACTGAGTTTCCTTGAGAGCTGCTTGGAAGCCTGATGGTGTGTGAAGTTAGTGAGCCAAATGGAGTTGTTCTCCCACAAGAACCACTCGGCTGATCCTTCTTCAATATGCCCTTCACCAACATGCAGTGTTTCCTT
>NW_026698611.1:0-66317 GCF_030435755.1 Ochotona princeps
TCTCTCACACCAATATTTGCGTCTAGAGCCTTTGCATTGAGGGCTATCTGAAAATGGCTGTGGCGCTGAAGTTGCCTGTGAATGTGGAGTTGGTGGCATGTGAAACCCGCATGTGGAGCATTCGTTTGTGTGGGATGCTCTACCAGGTTCATTTCAGTGCTAGCCATACAAAGGGCACTAAGCATAGAGTGTGAAAACTGAGTTTCCTTGAGAGCTGCTTGGAAGCCTGATGGTGTGTGAAGTTAGTGAGCCAAATGGAGTTGTTCTCCCACAAGAACCACTCGGCTGATCCTTCTTCAATATGCCCTTCACCAACATGCAGTGTTTCCTTGATTGAATTAGCTCTCACACCAATATTTGCGTCTAGAGCCTTTGCATTGAGGGCTATCTGAAAACGGCTGTGGCGCTGAAGTTGCCTGTGAATGTGGAGTTGGTGGCATGTGAAACCCGCATGTGGAGCATTCGTTTGTGTGGGATGCTCTACCAGGTTCATTCCTAGATAATGCACTCAAAGGGCACTAAGCATAGAGTGTGAAAACTGAGTTTCCTTGAGAGCTGTTTGGAAGCCTGATGGTGTGTGAAGTTAGTGAGCCAAATGGAGTTGTTCTCCCACAAGAACCACTCGGCTGATCCTTCTTCAATATGCCCTTCACCAACATGCAGTGTTTCCTTGATTGAATTAGCTCTCACACCAATATTTGCGTCTAGAGCCTTTGCATTGAGGGCTATCTGAAAACGGCTGTGGCGCTGAAGTTGCCTGTGAATGTGGAGTTGGTGGCATGTGAAACCCGCATGTGGAGCATTCGTTTGTGTGGGATGCTCTACCAGGTTCATTCCTAGATAATGCACTCAAAGGGCACTAAGCATAGAGTGTGAAAACTGAGTTTCCTTGAGAGCTGCTTGGAAGCCTGATGGTGTGTGAAGTTAGTGAGCCAAATGGAGTTGTTCTCCCACAAGAACCACTCGGCTGATCCTTCTTCAATATGCCCTTCACCAACATGCAGTGTTTCCTTGATTGAATTAGCTCTCACACCAATATTTGCGTCTAGAGCCTTTGCATTGAGGGCTATCTGAAAACGGCTGTGGCGCTGAAGTTGCCTGTGAATGTGGAGTTGGTGGCATGTGAAACCCGCATGTGGAGCATTCGTTTGTGTGGGATGCTCTACCAGGTTCATTCCTAGATAATGCGCTCAAAAGGCACTAAGCATAGAGTGTGAAAAATGAGTTTCCTTGAGAGCTGTTTGGAAGCCTGATGGTGTGTGAAGTTAGTGAGCCAAATGGAGTTGTTCTCCCACAAGAACCACTCGGCTGATCCTTCTTCAATATGCCCTTCACCAACATGCAGTGTTTCCTTGATTGAATTAGCTCTCACACCAATATTTGCGTCTAGAGCCTTTGCATTGAGGGCTATCTGAAAACGGCTGTGGCGCTGAAGTTGCCTGTGAATGTGGAGTTGGTGGCATGTGAAACCCGCATGTGGAGCATTCGTTTGTGTGGGATGCTCTACCAGGTTCATTCCTAGATAATGCACTCAAAGGGCACTAAGCATAGAGTGTGAAAACTGAGTTTCCTTGAGAGCTGTTTGGAAGCCTGATGGTGTGTGAAGTTAGTGAGCCAAATGGAGTTGTTCTCCCATAAGAACCACTCGGCTGATCCTTCTTCAATATGCCCTTCACCAACATGCAGTGTTTCCTTGATTGAATTAGCTCTCACACCAATATTTGCGTCTAGAGCATTTGCATTGGGGGCTATCTGAAAACGGCTGTGGCGCTGAAGTTGCCTGTGAATGTGGAGTTGGTGGCATGTGAAACCCGCATGTGGAGCATTCGTTTGTGTGGGATGCTCTACCAGGTTCATTCCTAGATAAGGCACTCACAGGGCACTAAGCATAGAGTGTGAAAACTGAGTTTCCTTGAGAGCTGCTTGGAAGCCTGATGGTGTGTGAAGTTAGTGAGCCAAATGGAGTTGTTCTCCCACAAGAACCACTCGGCTGATCCTTCTTCAATATGCCCTTCACCAACATGCAGTGTTTCCTTGATTGAATTAGCTCTCACACCAATATTTGCGTCTAGATCCTTTGCATTGAGGGCTATCTGAAAATGGCTGCGGCGCTGAAGTTGCCTGTGAATGTGGAGTTGGTGGCATGTGAAACCCGCATGTGGAGCATTCGTTTGTGTGGGATGCTCTACCAGGTTCATTTCAGTGCTAGCCATACAAAGGGCACTAAGCATAGAGTGTGAAAACTGAGTTTCCTTGAGAGCTGCTTGGAAGCCTGATGGTGTGTGAAGTTAGTGAGCCAAATGGAGTTGTTCTCCCACAAGAACCACTCGGCTGATCCTTCTTCAATATGCCCTTCACCAACATGCAGTGTTTCCTTGATTGAATTAGCTCTCACACCAATATTTGCGTCTAGAGCCTTTGCATTGAGGGCTATCTGAAAACGGCTGTGGCGCTGAAGTTGCCTGTGAATGTGGAGTTGGTGGCATGTGAAACCCGCATGTGGAGCATTCGTTTGTGTGGGATGCTCTACCAGGTTCATTCCTAGATAAGGCACTCAAAGGGCACTAAGCATAGAGTGTGAAAACTGAGTTTCCTTGAGAGCTGTTGGAAGCCTGATGGTGTGTGAAGTTAGTGAGCCAAATGGAGTTGTTCTCCCACAAGAACCACTCGGCTGATCCTTCTTCAATATGCCCTTCACCAACATGCAGTGTTTCCTTGATTGAATTAGCTCTCACACCAATATTTGCGTCTAGATCCTTTGCATTGAGGGCTATCTGAAAATGGCTATGGCGCTGAAGTTGCCTGTGAATGTGGAGTTGGTGGCATGTGAAACCCGCATGTGGAGCATTCGTTTGTGTGGGATGCTCTACCAGGTTCATTTCAGTGCTAGCCATACAAAGGGCACTAAGCATAGAGTGTGAAAACTGAGTTTCCTTGAGAGCTGCTTGGAAGCCTGATGGTGTGTGAAGTTAGTGAGCCAAATGGAGTTGTTCTCCCACAAGAACCACTCGGCTGATCCTTCTTCAATATGCCCTTCACCAACATGCAGTGTTTCCTTGATTGAATTAGCTCTCACACCAATATTTGCGTCTAGAGCCTTTGCATTGAGGGCTATCTGAAAACGGCTGTGGCGCTGAAGTTGCCTGTGAATGTGGAGTTGCTGGCATGTGAAACCCGCATGTGGAGCATTCGTTTGTGTGGGATGCTGACCAAGCTTCATTTCAGTCCTACGCACTCAAAGGGCACTAAGCATAGAGTGTGAAAACTGAGTTTCCTTGAGAGCTGCTTGGAAGCCTGATGGTGTGTGACGTTAGTGAGCCAAATGGAGTTGTTCTCCCACAAGAACCACTCGGCTGATCCTTCTTCAATATGCCCTTCACCAACATGCAGTGTTTCCTTGATTGAATTAGCTCTCACACCAATATTTGCGTCTAGAGCCTTTGCATTGAGGGCTATCTGAAAACGGCTGTGGCGCTGAAGTTGCCTGTGAATGTGGAGTTGGTGGCATGTGAAACCCGCATGTGGAGCATTCGTTTGTGTGGGATGCTCTACCAGGTTCATTCCTAGATAAGGCACTCACAGGGCACTAAGCATAGAGTGTGAAAACTGAGTTTCCTTGAGAGCTGCTTGGAAGCCTGATGGTGTGTGAAGTTAGTGAGCCAAATGGAGTTGTTCTCCCACAAGAACCACTCGGCTGATCCTTCTTCAATATGCCCTTCACCAACATGCAGTGTTTCCTTGATTGAATTAGCTCTCACACCAATATTTGCGTCTAGAGCCTTTGCATTGAGGGCTATCTGAAAACGGCTGTGGCGCTGAAGTTGCCTGTGAATGTGGAGTTGGTGGCATGTGAAACCCGCATGTGGAGCATTCGTTTGTGTGGGATGCTGACCAAGCTTCATTTCAGTCCTAGGCACTCAAAGGGCACTAAGCATAGAGTGTGAAAACTGAGTTTCCTTGAGAGCTGTTTGGAAGCCTGATGGTGTGTGAAGTTAGTGAGCCAAATGGAGTTGTTCTCCCACAAGAACCACTCGGCTGATCCTTCTTCAATATGCCCTTCACCAACATGCAGTGTTTCCTTGATTGAATTAGCTCTCACACCAATATTTGCGTCTAGAGCCTTTGCATTGAGGGCTATCTGAAAACGGCTGTGGCGCTGAAGTTGCCTGTGAATGTGGAGTTGGTGGCATGTGAAACCCGCATGTGGAGCATTCGTTTGGGTGGGATGCTCTACCAGGTTCATTCCTAGATAATGCACTCAAAGGGCACTAAGCATAGAGTGTGAAAACTGAGTTTCCTTGAGAGCTGTTTGGAAGCCTGATGGTGTGTGAAGTTAGTGAGCCAAATGGAGTTGTTCTCCCACAAGAACCACTCGGCTGATCCTTCTTCAATATGCCCTTCACCAACATGCAGTGTTTCCTTGATTGAATTAGCTCTCACACCAATATTTGCGTCTAGAGCCTTTGCATTGAGGGCTATCTGAAAACGGCTGTGGCGCTGAAGTTGCCTGTGAATGTGGAGTTGGTGGCATGTGAAACCCGCATGTGGAGCATTCGTTTGTGTGGGATGCTGACCAAACTTCATTTCAGTCCTAGGCACTCAAACGGCACTAAGCATAGAGTGTGAAAACTGAGTTTCCTTGAGAGCTGCTTGGAAGCCTGATGGTGTGTGAAGTTAGTGAGCCAAATGGAGTTGTTCTCCCACAAGAACCACTCGGCTGATCCTTCTTCAATATGCCCTTCACCAACATGCAGTGTTTCCTTGATTGAATTAACTCTCACACCAATATTTGCGTCTAGAGCCTTTGCATTGGGGGCTATCTGAAAACGGCTGTGGCGCTGAAGTTGCCTGTGAATGTGGAGTTGGTGGCATGTGAAACCCGCATGTGGAGCATTCGTTTGTGTGGAATGCTCTACCAGGTTCATTCCTAGATAATGCACTCAAAGGGCACTAAGCATAGAGTGTGAAAACTGAGTTTCCTTGAGAGCTGCTTGGAAGCCTGATGGTGTGTGAAGTTAGTGAGCCAAATGGAGTTGTTCTCCCACAAGAACCACTCGGCTGATCCTTCTTCAATATGCCCTTCACCAACATGCAGTGTTTCCTTGATTGAATTAGCTCTCACACCAATATTTGCGTCTAGAGCCTTTGCATTGAGGGCTATCTGAAAACGGCTGTGGCGCTGAAGTTGCCTGTGAATGTGGAGTTGGTGGCATGTGAAACCCGCATGTGGAGCATTCGTTTGTGTGGAATGCTCTACCAGGTTCATTCCTAGATAATGCACTCAAAGGGCACTAAGCATAGAGTGTGAAAACTGAGTTTCCTTGAGAGCTGCTTGGAAGCCTGATGGTGTGTGAAGTTAGTGAGCCAAATGGAGTTGTTCTCCCACAAGAACCACTCGGCTGATCCTTCCTCAATATGCCCTTCACCAACATGCAGTGTTTCCTTGATTGAATTAGCTCTCACACCAATATTTGCGTCTAGAGCCTTTGCATTGAGGGCTATCTGAAAACGGCTGTGGCGCTGAAGTTGCCTGTGAATGTGGAGTTGGTGGCATGTGAAACCCGCATGTGGAGCATTCGTTTGTGTGGGATGCTCTACCAGGTTCATTCCTAGATAAGGCACTCACAGGGCACTAAGCATAGAGTGTGAAAACTGAGTTTCCTTGAGAGCTGCTTGGAAGCCTGATGGTGTGTGAAGTTAGTGAGCCAAATGGAGTTGTTCTCCCACAAGAACCACTCGGCTGATCCTTCTTCAATATGCCCTTCACCAACATGCAGTGTTTCCTTGATTGAATTAGCTCTCACACCAATATTTGCGTCTAGAGCCTTTGCATTGAGGGCTATCTGAAAACGGCTGTGGCGCTGAAGTTGCCTGTGAATGTGGAGTTGGTGGCATGTGAAACCCGCATGTGGAGCATTCGTTTGTGTGGGATGCTGACCAAACTTCATTTCAGTCCTAGGCACTCAAACGGCACTAAGCATAGAGTGTGAAAACTGAGTTTCCTTGAGAGCTGCTTGGAAGCCTGATGGTGTGTGAAGTTAGTGAGCCAAATGGAGTTGTTCTCCCACAAGAACCACTCGGCTGATCCTTCTTCAATATGCCCTTCACCAACATGCAGTGTTTCCTTGATTGAATTAGCTCTCACACCAATATTTGCGTCTAGAGCCTTTGCATTGAGGGCTATCTGAAAACGGCTGTGGCGCTGAAGTTGCCTGTGAATGTGGAGTTGGTGGCATGTGAAACCCGCATGTGGAGCATTCGTTTGTGTGGGATGCTCTACCAGGTTCATTCCTAGATAATGCACTCAAAGGGCACTAAGCATAGAGTGTGAAAACTGAGTTTCCTTGAGAGCTGCTTGGAAGCCTGATGGTGTGTGAAGTTAGTGAGCCAAATGGAGTTGTTCTCCCACAAGAACCACTCGGCTGATCCTTCTTCAATATGCCCTTCACCAACATGCAGTGTTTCCTTGATTGAATTAGCTCTCACACCAATATTTGCGTCTAGAGCCTTTGCATTGGGGGCTATCTGAAAACCGCTGTGGCGCTGAAGTTGCCTGTGAATGTGGAGTTGGTGGCATGTGAAACCCGCATGTGGAGCATTCGTTTGTGTGGGATGCTCTACCAGGTTCATTCCTAGATAATGCACTCAAAGGGCACTAAGCATAGAGTGTGAAAACTGAGTTTCCTTGAGAGCTGTTTGGAAGCCTGATGGTGTGTGAAGTTAGTGAGCCAAATGGAGTTGTTCTCCCACAAGAACCACTCGGCTGATCCTTCTTCAATATGCCCTTCACCAACATGCAGTGTTTCCTTGATTGAATTAGCTCTCACACCAATATTTGCGTCTAGAGCCTTTGCATTGAGGGCTATCTGAAAACGGCTGTGGCGCTGAAGTTGCCTGTGAATGTGGAGTTGGTGGCATGTGAAACCCGCATGTGGAGCATTCGTTTGGGTGGGATGCTCTACCAGGTTCATTCCTAGATAATGCACTCAAAGGGCACTAAGCATAGAGTGTGAAAACTGAGTTTCCTTGAGAGCTGTTTGGAAGCCTGATGGTGTGTGAAGTTAGTGAGCCAAATGGAGTTGTTCTCCCACAAGAACCACTCGGCTGATCCTTCTTCAATATGCCCTTCACCAACATGCAGTGTTTCCTTGATTGAATTAGCTCTCACACCAATATTTGCGTCTAGAGCCTTTGCATTGAGGGCTATCTGAAAACGGCTGTGGCGCTGAAGTTGCCTGTGAATGTGGAGTTGGTGGCATGTGAAACCCGCATGTGGAGCATTCGTTTGTGTGGGATGCTGACCAAACTTCATTTCAGTCCTAGGCACTCAAACGGCACTAAGCATAGAGTGTGAAAACTGAGTTTCCTTGAGAGCTGCTTGGAAGCCTGATGGTGTGTGAAGTTAGTGAGCCAAATGGAGTTGTTCTCCCACAAGAACCACTCGGCTGATCCTTCTTCAATATGCCCTTCACCAACATGCAGTGTTTCCTTGATTGAATTAGCTCTCACACCAATATTTGCGTCTAGAGCCTTTGCATTGAGGGCTATCTGAAAACGGCTGTGGCGCTGAAGTTGCCTGTGAATGTGGAGTTGGTGGCATGTGAAACCCGCATGTGGAGCATTCGTTTGTGTGGGATGCTCTACCAGGTTCATTCCTAGATAATGCACTCAAAGGGCACTAAGCATAGAGTGTGAAAACTGAGTTTCCTTGAGAGCTGCTTGGAAGCCTGATGGTGTGTGAAGTTAGTGAGCCAAATGGAGTTGTTCTCCCACAAGAACCACTCGGCTGATCCTTCTTCAATATGCCCTTCACCAACATGCAGTGTTTCCTTGATTGAATTAGCTCTCACACCAATATTTGCGTCTAGAGCCTTTGCATTGAGGGCTATCTGAAAACGGCTGTGGCGCTGAAGTTGCCTGTGAATGTGGAGTTGGTGGCATGTGAAACCCGCATGTGGAGCATTCGTTTGTGTGGAATGCTCTACCAGGTTCATTCCTATATAATGCACTCAAAGGGCACTAAGCATAGAGTGTGAAAACTGAGTTTCCTTGAGAGCTGCTTGGAAGCCTGATGGTGTGTGAAGTTAGTGAGCCAAATGGAGTTGTTCTCCCACAAGAACCACTCGGCTGATCCTTCCTCAATATGCCCTTCACCAACATGCAGTGTTTCCTTGATTGAATTAGCTCTCACACCAATATTTGCGTCTAGAGCCTTTGCATTGAGGGCTATCTGAAAACGGCTGTGGCGCTGAAGTTGCCTGTGAATGTGGAGTTGGTGGCATGTGAAACCCGCATGTGGAGCATTCGTTTGTGTGGGATGCTCTACCAGGTTCATTCCTAGATAATGCACTCAAAGGGCACTAAGCATAGAGTGTGAAAACTGAGTTTCCTTGAGAGCTGCTTGGAAGCCTGATGGTGTGTGAAGTTAGTGAGCCAAATGGAGTTGTTCTCCCACAAGAACCACTCGGCTGATCCTTCTTCAATATGCCCTTCACCAACATGCAGTGTTTCCTTGATTGAATTAGCTCTCACACCAATATTTGCGTCTAGAGCCTTTGCATTGAGGGCTGTCTGAAAACGGCTGTGGCGCTGAAGTTGCCTGTGAATGTGGAGTTGGTGGCATGTGAAACCCGCATGTGGAGCATTCGTTTGTGTGGGATGCTCTACCAGGTTCATTCCTAGATAATGCACTCAAAGGGCACTAAGCATAGAGTGTGAAAACTGAGTTTCCTTGAGAGCTGTTTGGAAGCCTGATGGTGTGTGAAGTTAGTGAGCCAAATGGAGTTGTTCTCCCACAAGAACCACTCGGCTGATCCTTCTTCAATATGCCCTTCACCAACATGCAGTGTTTCCTTGATTGAATTAGCTCTCACACCAATATTTGCGTCTAGAGCCTTTGCATTGAGGGCTATCTGAAAACGGCTGTGGCGCTGAAGTTGCCTGTGAATGTGGAGTTGGTGGCATGTGAAACCCGCATGTGGAGCATTCGTTTGGGTGGGATGCTCTACCAGGTTCATTCCTAGATAATGCACTCAAAGGGCACTAAGCATAGAGTGTGAAAACTGAGTTTCCTTGAGAGCTGTTTGGAAGCCTGATGGTGTGTGAAGTTAGTGAGCCAAATGGAGTTGTTCTCCCACAAGAACCACTCGGCTGATCCTTCTTCAATATGCCCTTCACCAACATGCAGTGTTTCCTTGATTGAATTAGCTCTCACACCAATATTTGCGTCTAGAGCCTTTGCATTGAGGGCTATCTGAAAACGGCTGTGGCGCTGAAGTTGCCTGTGAATGTGGAGTTGGTGGCATGTGAAACCCGCATGTGGAGCATTCGTTTGTGTGGGATGCTGACCAAACTTCATTTCAGTCCTAGGCACTCAAACGGCACTAAGCATAGAGTGTGAAAACTGAGTTTCCTTGAGAGCTGCTTGGAAGCCTGATGGTGTGTGAAGTTAGTGAGCCAAATGGAGTTGTTCTCCCACAAGAACCACTCGGCTGATCCTTCTTCAATATGCCCTTCACCAACATGCAGTGTTTCCTTGATTGAATTAGCTCTCACACCAATATTTGCGTCTAGAGCCTTTGCATTGAGGGCTATCTGAAAACGGCTGTGGCGCTGAAGTTGCCTGTGAATGTGGAGTTGGTGGCATGTGAAACCCGCATGTGGAGCATTCGTTTGTGTGGGATGCTCTACCAGGTTCATTCCTAGATAATGCACTCAAAGGGCACTAAGCATAGAGTGTGAAAACTGAGTTTCCTTGAGAGCTGCTTGGAAGCCTGATGGTGTGTGAAGTTAGTGAGCCAAATGGAGTTGTTCTCCCACAAGAACCACTCGGCTGATCCTTCTTCAATATGCCCTTCACCAACATGCAGTGTTTCCTTGATTGAATTAGCTCTCACACCAATATTTGCGTCTAGAGCCTTTGCATTGAGGGCTATCTGAAAACGGCTGTGGCGCTGAAGTTGCCTGTGAATGTGGAGTTGGTGGCATGTGAAACCCGCATGTGGAGCATTCGTTTGTGTGGAATGCTCTACCAGGTTCATTCCTATATAATGCACTCAAAGGGCACTAAGCATAGAGTGTGAAAACTGAGTTTCCTTGAGAGCTGCTTGGAAGCCTGATGGTGTGTGAAGTTAGTGAGCCAAATGGAGTTGTTCTCCCACAAGAACCACTCGGCTGATCCTTCCTCAATATGCCCTTCACCAACATGCAGTGTTTCCTTGATTGAATTAGCTCTCACACCAATATTTGCGTCTAGAGCCTTTGCATTGAGGGCTGTCTGAAAACGGCTGTGGCGCTGAAGTTGCCTGTGAATGTGGAGTTGGTGGCATGTGAAACCCGCATGTGGAGCATTCGTTTGTGTGGGATGCTCTACCAGGTTCATTCCTAGATAATGCACTCAAAGGGCACTAAGCATAGAGTGTGAAAACTGAGTTTCCTTGAGAGCTGCTTGGAAGCCTGATGGTGTGTGAAGTTAGTGAGCCAAATGGAGTTGTTCTCCCACAAGAACCACTCGGCTGATCCTTCTTCAATATGCCCTTCACCAACATGCAGTGTTTCCTTGATTGAATTAGCTCTCACACCAATATTTGCGTCTAGAGCCTTTGCATTGAGGGCTGTCTGAAAACGGCTGTGGCGCTGAAGTTGCCTGTGAATGTGGAGTTGGTGGCATGTGAAACCCGCATGTGGAGCATTCGTTTGTGTGGGATGCTCTACCAGGTTCATTCCTAGATAATGCACTCAAAGGGCACTAAGCATAGAGTGTGAAAACTGAGTTTCCTTGAGAGCTGTTTGGAAGCCTGATGGTGTGTGAAGTTAGTGAGCCAAATGGAGTTGTTCTCCCACAAGAACCACTCGGCTGATCCTTCTTCAATATGCCCTTCACCAACATGCAGTGTTTCCTTGATTGAATTAGCTCTCACACCAATATTTGCGTCTAGAGCCTTTGCATTGAGGGCTATCTGAAAACGGCTGTGGCGCTGAAGTTGCCTGTGAATGTGGAGTTGGTGGCATGTGAAACCCGCATGTGGAGCATTCGTTTGTGTGGGATGCTGACCAAACTTCATTTCAGTCCTAGGCACTCAAACGGCACTAAGCATAGAGTGTGAAAACTGAGTTTCCTTGAGAGCTGCTTGGAAGCCTGATGGTGTGTGAAGTTAGTGAGCCAAATGGAGTTGTTCTCCCACAAGAACCACTCGGCTGATCCTTCTTCAATATGCCCTTCACCAACATGCAGTGTTTCCTTGATTGAATTAACTCTCACACCAATATTTGCGTCTAGAGCCTTTGCATTGAGGGCTATCTGAAAACGGCTGTGGCGCTGAAGTTGCCTGTGAATGTGGAGTTGGTGGCATGTGAAACCCGCATGTGGAGCATTCGTTTGTGTGGGATGCTCTACCAGGTTCATTCCTAGATAATGCACTCAAAGGGCACTAAGCATAGAGTGTGAAAACTGAGTTTCCTTGAGAGCTGCTTGGAAGCCTGATGGTGTGTGAAGTTAGTGAGCCAAATGGAGTTGTTCTCCCACAAGAACCACTCGGCTGATCCTTCTTCAATATGCCCTTCACCAACATGCAGTGTTTCCTTGATTGAATTAGCTCTCACACCAATATTTGCGTCTAGAGCCTTTGCATTGAGGGCTATCTGAAAACGGCTGTGGCGCTGAAGTGGCCTGTGAATGTGGAGTTGGTGGCATGTGAAACCCGCATGTGGAGCATTCGTTTGTGTGGAATGCTCTACCAGGTTCATTCCTAGATAATGCACTCAAAGGGCACTAAGCATAGAGTGTGAAAACTGAGTTTCCTTGAGAGCTGCTTGGAAGCCTGATGGTGTGTGAAGTTAGTGAGCCAAATGGAGTTGTTCTCCCACAAGAACCACTCGGCTGATCCTTCCTCAATATGCCCTTCACCAACATGCAGTGTTTCCTTGATTGAATTAGCTCTCACACCAATATTTGCGTCTAGAGCCTTTGCATTGAGGGCTATCTGAAAACGGCTGTGGCGCTGAAGTTGCCTGTGAATGTGGAGTTGGTGGCATGTGAAACCCGCATGTGGAGCATTCGTTTGTGTGGGATGCTCTACCAGGTTCATTCCTAGATAATGCACTCAAAGGGCACTAAGCATAGAGTGTGAAAACTGAGTTTCCTTGAGAGCTGCTTGGAAGCCTGATGGTGTGTGAAGTTAGTGAGCCAAATGGAGTTGTTCTCCCACAAGAACCACTCGGCTGATCCTTCTTCAATATGCCCTTCACCAACAGGCAGTGTTTCCTTCATTGATTTAGCTCTCACACCAATATTTGCGTCTAGAGCCTTTGCATTGGGGGCTATCTGAAAACGGCTGTGGCGCTGAAGTTGCCTGTGAATGTGGAGTTGGTGGCATGTGAAACCCGCATGTGGAGCATTCGTTTGTGTGGGATGCTCTACCAGGTTCATTCCTAGATAACGCACTCAAACGGCACTAAGCATAGAGTGTGAAAACTGAGTTTCCTTGAGAGCTGCTTGGAAGCCTGATGGTGTGTGAAGTTAGTGAGCCAAATGGAGTTGTTCTCCCACAAGAACCACTCGGTTGATCCTTCTTCAATATGCCCTTCACCAACATGCAGTGTTTCCTTGATTGAATTAGCTCTCACACCAATATTTGCGTCTAGAGCCTTTGCATTGAGGGCTATCTGAAAACCGCTGTGGCGCTGAAGTTGCCTGTGAATGTGGAGTTGGTGGCATGTGAAACCCGCATGTGGAGCATTCGTTTGTGTGGGATGCTCTACCAGGTTCATTCCTAGATAATGCACTCAAAGGGCACTAAGCATAGAGTGTGAAAACTGAGTTTCCTTGAGAGCTGCTTGGAAGCCTGATGGTGTGTGAAGTTAGTGAGCCAAATGGAGTTGTTCTCCCACAAGAACCACTCGGCTGATCCTTCTTCAATATGCCCTTCACCAACATGCAGTGTTTCCTTGATTGAATTAGCTCTCACACCAATATTTGCGTCTAGAGCCTTTGCATTGAGGGCTATCTGAAAACGGCTGTGGCGCTGAAGTTGCCTGTGAATGTGGAGTTGGTGGCATGTGAAACCCGCATGTGGAGCATTCGTTTGTGTGGGATGCTCTACCAGGTTCATTCCTAGATAATGCACTCAAAGGGCACTAAGCATAGAGTGTGAAAACTGAGTTTCCTTGAGAGCTGTTTGGAAGCCTGATGGTGTGTGAAGTTAGTGAGCCAAATGGAGTTGTTCTCCCACAAGAACCACTCGGCTGATCCTTCTTCAATATGCCCTTCACCAACATGCAGTGTTTCCTTGATTGAATTAGCTCTCACACCAATATTTGCGTCTAGAGCCTTTGCATTGAGGGCTATCTGAAAATGGCTGTGGCGCTGAAGTTGCCTGTGAATGTGGAGTTGGTGGCATGTGAAACCCGCATGTGGAGCATTCGTTTGTGTGGGATGCTCTACCAGGTTCATTCCTAGATAATGCACTCAAAGAGCACTAAGCATAGAGTGTGAAAACTGAGTTTCCTTGAGAGCTGCTTGGAAGCCTGATGGTGTGTGAAGTTAGTGAGCCAAATGGAGTTGTTCTCCCACAAGAACCACTCGGCTGATCCTTCTTCAATATGCCCTTCACCAACATGCAGTGTTTCCTTGATTGAATTAGCTCTCACACCAATATTTGCGTCTAGAGCCTTTGCATTGAGGGCTATCTGAAAACGGCTGTGGCGCTGAAGTTGCCTGTGAATGTGGAGTTGGTGGCATGTGAAACCCGCATGTGGAGCATTCGTTTGTGTGGGATGCTCTACCAGGTTCATTCCTAGATAATGCACTCAAAGGGCACTAAGCATAGAGTGTGAAAACTGAGTTTCCTTGAGAGCTGCTTGGAAGCCTGATGGTGTGTGAAGTTAGTGAGCCAAATGGAGTTGTTCTCCCACAAGAACCACTCGGCTGATCCTTCCTCAATATGCCCTTCACCAACATGCAGTGTTTCCTTGATTGAATTAGCTCTCACACCAATATTTGCGTCTAGAGCCTTTGCATTGAGGGCTATCTGAAAACGGCTGTGGCGCTGAAGTTGCCTGTGAATGTGGAGTTGGTGGCATGTGAAACCCGCATGTGGAGCATTCGTTTGTGTGGGATGCTCTACCAGGTTCATTCCTAGATAATGCACTCAAAGGGCACTAAGCATAGAGTGTGAAAACTGAGTTTCCTTGAGAGCTGCTTGGAAGCCTGATGGTGTGTGAAGTTAGTGAGCCAAATGGAGTTGTTCTCCCACAAGAACCACTCGGCTGATCCTTCTTCAATATGCCCTTCACCAACAGGCAGTGTTTCCTTCATTGATTTAGCTCTCACACCAATATTTGCGTCTAGAGCCTTTGCATTGGGGGCTATCTGAAAACGGCTGTGGCGCTGAAGTTGCCTGTGAATGTGGAGTTGGTGGCATGTGAAACCCGCATGTGGAGCATTCGTTTGTGTGGGATGCTCTACCAGGTTCATTCCTAGATAACGCACTCACAGGGCACTAAGCATAGAGTGTGAAAACTGAGTTTCCTTGAGAGCTGCTTGGAAGCCTGATGGTGTGTGAAGTTAGTGAGCCAAATGGAGTTGTTCTCCCACAAGAACCACTCGGTTGATCCTTCTTCAATATGCCCTTCACCAACATGCAGTGTTTCCTTGATTGAATTAGCTCTCACACCAATATTTGCGTCTAGAGCCTTTGCATTGAGGGCTATCTGAAAACCGCTGTGGCGCTGAAGTTGCCTGTGAATGTGGAGTTGGTGGCATGTGAAACCCGCATGTGGAGCATTCGTTTGTGTGGGATGCTCTACCAGGTTCATTCCTAGATAATGCACTCAAAGGGCACTAAGCATAGAGTGTGAAAACTGAGTTTCCTTGAGAGCTGCTTGGAAGCCTGATGGTGTGTGAAGTTAGTGAGCCAAATGGAGTTGTTCTCCCACAAGAACCACTCGGCTGATCCTTCTTCAATATGCCCTTCACCAACATGCAGTGTTTCCTTGATTGAATTAGCTCTCACACCAATATTTGCGTCTAGAGCCTTTGCATTGAGGGCTATCTGAAAACGGCTGTGGCGCTGAAGTTGCCTGTGAATGTGGAGTTGGTGGCATGTGAAACCCGCATGTGGAGCATTCGTTTGTGTGGGATGCTCTACCAGGTTCATTCCTAGATAATGCACTCAAAGGGCACTAAGCATAGAGTGTGAAAACTGAGTTTCCTTGAGAGCTGTTTGGAAGCCTGATGGTGTGTGAAGTTAGTGAGCCAAATGGAGTTGTTCTCCCACAAGAACCACTCGGCTGATCCTTCTTCAATATGCCCTTCACCAACATGCAGTGTTTCCTTGATTGAATTAGCTCTCACACCAATATTTGCGTCTAGAGCCTTTGCATTGAGGGCTATCTGAAAATGGCTGTGGCGCTGAAGTTGCCTGTGAATGTGGAGTTGGTGGCATGTGAAACCCGCATGTGGAGCATTCGTTTGTGTGGGATGCTCTACCAGGTTCATTCCTAGATAATGCACTCAAAGAGCACTAAGCATAGAGTGTGAAAACTGAGTTTCCTTGAGAGCTGCTTGGAAGCCTGATGGTGTGTGAAGTTAGTGAGCCAAATGGAGTTGTTCTCCCACAAGAACCACTCGGCTGATCCTTCTTCAATATGCCCTTCACCAACATGCAGTGTTTCCTTGATTGAATTAGCTCTCACACCAATATTTGCGTCTAGAGCCTTTGCATTGAGGGCTATCTGAAAACGGCTGTGGCGCTGAAGTTGCCTGTGAATGTGGAGTTGGTGGCATGTGAAACCCGCATGTGGAGCATTCGTTTGTGTGGGATGCTCTACCAGGTTCATTCCTAGATAATGCACTCAAAGGGCACTAAGCATAGAGTGTGAAAACTGAGTTTCCTTGAGAGCTGTTTGGAAGCCTGATGGTGTGTGAAGTTAGTGAGCCAAATGGAGTTGTTCTCCCACAAGAACCACTCGGCTGATCCTTCTTCAATATGCCCTTCACCAACATGCAGTGTTTCCTTGATTGAATTAGCTCTCACACCAATATTTGCGTCTAGAGCCTTTGCATTGAGGGCTATCTGAAAACGGCTGTGGCGCTGAAGTTGCCTGTGAATGTGGAGTTGGTGGCATGTGAAACCCGCATGTGGAGCATTCGTTTGTGTGGGATGCTCTACCAGGTTCATTCCTAGATAATGCACTCAAAGGGCACTAAGCATAGAGTGTGAAAACTGAGTTTCCTTGAGAGCTGTTTGGAAGCCTGATGGTGTGTGAAGTTAGTGAGCCAAATGGAGTTGTTCTCCCACAAGAACCACTCGGCTGATCCTTCTTCAATATGCCCTTCACCAACATGCAGTGTTTCCTTGATTGAATTAGCTCTCACACCAATATTTGCGTCTAGAGCCTTTGCATTGAGGGCTATCTGAAAACGGCTGTGGCGCTGAAGTTGCCTGTGAATGTGGAGTTGGTGGCATGTGAAACCCGCATGTGGAGCATTCGTTTGTGTGGGATGCTGACCAAACTTCATTTCAGTCCTAGGCACTCAAACGGCACTAAGCATAGAGTGTGAAAACTGAGTTTCCTTGAGAGCTGCTTGGAAGCCTGATGGTGTGTGAAGTTAGTGAGCCAAATGGAGTTGTTCTCCCACAAGAACCACTCGGCTGATCCTTCTTCAATATGCCCTTCACCAACATGCAGTGTTTCCTTGATTGAATTAACTCTCACACCAATATTTGCGTCTAGAGCCTTTGCATTGAGGGCTATCTGAAAACGGCTGTGGCGCTGAAGTTGCCTGTGAATGTGGAGTTGGTGGCATGTGAAACCCGCATGTGGAGCATTCGTTTGTGTGGGATGCTCTACCAGGTTCATTCCTAGATAATGCACTCAAAGAGCACTAAGCATAGAGTGTGAAAACTGAGTTTCCTTGAGAGCTGCTTGGAAGCCTGATGGTGTGTGAAGTTAGTGAGCCAAATGGAGTTGTTCTCCCACAAGAACCACTCGGCTGATCCTTCTTCAATATGCCCTTCACCAACATGCAGTGTTTCCTTGATTGAATTAGCTCTCACACCAATATTTGCGTCTAGAGCCTTTGCATTGAGGGCTATCTGAAAACGGCTGTGGCGCTGAAGTTGCCTGTGAATGTGGAGTTGGTGGCATGTGAAACCCGCATGTGGAGCATTCGTTTGTGTGGGATGCTCTACCAGGTTCATTCCTAGATAAGGCACTCACAGGGCACTAAGCATAGAGTGTGAAAACTGAGTTTCCTTGAGAGCTGCTTGGAAGCCTGATGGTGTGTGAAGTTAGTGAGCCAAATGGAGTTGTTCTCCCACAAGAACCACTCGGCTGATCCTTCTTCAATATGCCCTTCACCAACATGCAGTGTTTCCTTGATTGAATTAACTCTCACACCAATATTTGCGTCTAGAGCCTTTGCATTGAGGGCTATCTGAAAACGGCTGTGGCGCTGAAGTTGCCTGTGAATGTGGAGTTGGTGGCATGTGAAACCCGCATGTGGAGCATTCGTTTGTGTGGAATGCTCTACCAGGTTCATTCCTAGATAATGCACTCAAAGGGCACTAAGCATAGAGTGTGAAAACTGAGTTTCCTTGAGAGCTGCTTGGAAGCCTGATGGTGTGTGAAGTTAGTGAGCCAAATGGAGTTGTTCTCCCACAAGAACCACTCGGCTGATCCTTCTTCAATATGCCCTTCACCAACATGCAGTGTTTCCTTGATTGAATTAGCTCTCACACCAATATTTGCGTCTAGAGCCTTTGCATTGAGGGCTATCTGAAAACGGCTGTGGCGCTGAAGTTGCCTGTGAATGTGGAGTTGGTGGCATGTGAAACCCGCATGTGGAGCATTCGTTTGTGTGGGATGCTCTACCAGGTTCATTCCTAGATAATGCACTCAAAGGGCACTAAGCATAGAGTGTGAAAACTGAGTTTCCTTGAGAGCTGCTTGGAAGCCTGATGGTGTGTGAAGTTAGTGAGCCAAATGGAGTTGTTCTCCCACAAGAACCACTCGGCTGATCCTTCCTCAATATGCCCTTCACCAACATGCAGTGTTTCCTTGATTGAATTAGCTCTCACACCAATATTTGCGTCTAGAGCCTTTGCATTGAGGGCTATCTGAAAACGGCTGTGGCGCTGAAGTTGCCTGTGAATGTGGAGTTGGTGGCATGTGAAACCCGCATGTGGAGCATTCGTTTGTGTGGGATGCTCTACCAGGTTCATTCCTAGATAATGCACTCAAAGAGCACTAAGCATAGAGTGTGAAAACTGAGTTTCCTTGAGAGCTGCTTGGAAGCCTGATGGTGTGTGAAGTTAGTGAGCCAAATGGAGTTGTTCTCCCACAAGAACCACTCGGCTGATCCTTCTTCAATATGCCCTTCACCAACATGCAGTGTTTCCTTGATTGAATTAGCTCTCACACCAATATTTGCGTCTAGAGCCTTTGCATTGGGGGCTATCTGAAAACGGCTGTGGCGCTGAAGTTGCCTGTGAATGTGGAGTTGGTGGCATGTGAAACCCGCATGTGGAGCATTCGTTTGTGTGGGATGCTCTACCAGGTTCATTCCTAGATAACGCACTCAAAGGGCACTAAGCATAGAGTGTGAAAACTGAGTTTCCTTGAGAGCTGCTTGGAAGCCTGATGGTGTGTGAAGTTAGTGAGCCAAATGGAGTTGTTCTCCCACAAGAACCACTCGGCTGATCCTTCTTCAATATGCCCTTCACCAACATGCAGTGTTTCCTTGATTGAATTAGCTCTCACACCAATATTTGCGTCTAGAGCCTTTGCATTGAGGGCTATCTGAAAACGGCTGTGGCGCTGAAGTTGCCTGTGAATGTGGAGTTGGTGGCATGTGAAACCCGCATGTGGAGCATTCGTTTGTGTGGGATGCTCTACCAGGTTCATTCCTAGAGAATGCACTCAAAGGGCACTAAGCATAGAGTGTGAAAACTGAGTTTCCTTGAGAGCTGTTTGGAAGCCTGATGGTGTGTGAAGTTAGTGAGCCAAATGGAGTTGTTCTCCCACAAGAACCACTCGGCTGATCCTTCTTCAATATGCCCTTCACCAACATGCAGTGTTTCCTTGATTGAATTAGCTCTCACACCAATATTTGCGTCTAGAGCCTTTGCATTGAGGGCTATCTGAAAACGGCTGTGGCGCTGAAGTTGCCTGTGAATGTGGAGTTGGTGGCATGTGAAACCCGCATGTGGAGCATTCGTTTGTGTGGGATGCTCTACCAGGTTCATTCCTAGAGAATGCACTCAAAGGGCACTAAGCATAGAGTGTGAAAACTGAGTTTCCTTGAGAGCTGTTTGGAAGCCTGATGGTGTGTGAAGTTAGTGAGCCAAATGGAGTTGTTCTCCCACAAGAACCACTCGGCTGATCCTTCTTCAATATGCCCTTCACCAACATGCAGTGTTTCCTTGATTGAATTAGCTCTCACACCAATATTTGCGTCTAGAGCCTTTGCATTGAGGGCTATCTGAAAATGGCTGTGGCGCTGAAGTTGCCTGTGAATGTGGAGTTGGTGGCATGTGAAACCCGCATGTGGAGCATTCGTTTGTGTGGGATGCTCTACCAGGTTCATTTCAGTGCTAGCCATACAAAGGGCACTAAGCATAGAGTGTGAAAACTGAGTTTCCTTGAGAGCTGCTTGGAAGCCTGATGGTGTGTGAAGTTAGTGAGCCAAATGGAGTTGTTCTCCCACAAGAACCACTCGGCTGATCCTTCTTCAATATGCCCTTCACCAACATGCAGTGTTTCCTTGATTGAATTAGCTCTCACACCAATATTTGCGTCTAGAGCCTTTGCATTGAGGGCTATCTGAAAACGGCTGTGGCGCTGAAGTTGCCTGTGAATGTGGAGTTGGTGGCATGTGAAACCCGCATGTGGAGCATTCGTTTGTGTGGGATGCTCTACCAGGTTCATTCCTAGATAATGCACTCAAAGGGCACTAAGCATAGAGTGTGAAAACTGAGTTTCCTTGAGAGCTGTTTGGAAGCCTGATGGTGTGTGAAGTTAGTGAGCCAAATGGAGTTGTTCTCCCACAAGAACCACTCGGCTGATCCTTCTTCAATATGCCCTTCACCAACATGCAGTGTTTCCTTGATTGAATTAGCTCTCACACCAATATTTGCGTCTAGAGCCTTTGCATTGAGGGCTATCTGAAAACGGCTGTGGCGCTGAAGTTGCCTGTGAATGTGGAGTTGGTGGCATGTGAAACCCGCATGTGGAGCATTCGTTTGTGTGGGATGCTCTACCAGGTTCATTCCTAGATAATGCACTCAAAGGGCACTAAGCATAGAGTGTGAAAACTGAGTTTCCTTGAGAGCTGCTTGGAAGCCTGATGGTGTGTGAAGTTAGTGAGCCAAATGGAGTTGTTCTCCCACAAGAACCACTCGGCTGATCCTTCTTCAATATGCCCTTCACCAACATGCAGTGTTTCCTTGATTGAATTAGCTCTCACACCAATATTTGCGTCTAGAGCCTTTGCATTGAGGGCTATCTGAAAACGGCTGTGGCGCTGAAGTTGCCTGTGAATGTGGAGTTGGTGGCATGTGAAACCCGCATGTGGAGCATTCGTTTGTGTGGGATGCTCTACCAGGTTCATTCCTAGATAATGCACTCAAAGGGCACTAAGCATAGAGTGTGAAAACTGAGTTTCCTTGAGAGCTGTTTGGAAGCCTGATGGTGTGTGAAGTTAGTGAGCCAAATGGAGTTGTTCTCCCACAAGAACCACTCGGCTGATCCTTCTTCAATATGCCCTTCACCAACATGCAGTGTTTCCTTGATTGAATTAGCTCTCACACCAATATTTGCGTCTAGAGCCTTTGCATTGAGGGCTATCTGAAAACGGCTGTGGCGCTGAAGTTGCCTGTGAATGTGGAGTTGGTGGCATGTGAAACCCGCAAGTGGAGCATTCGTTTGTGTGGGATGCTCTACCAGGTTCATTCCTAGATAATGCACTCAAAGGGCACTAAGCATAGAGTGTGAAAACTGAGTTTCCTTGAGAGCTGTTTGGAAGCCTGATGGTGTGTGAAGTTAGTGAGCCAAATGGAGTTGTTCTCCCACAAGAACCACTCGGCTGATCCTTCTTCAATATGCCCTTCACCAACATGCAGTGTTTCCTTGATTGAATTAGCTCTCACACCAATATTTGCGTCTAGAGCATTTGCATTGGGGGCTATCTGAAAACGGCTGTGGCGCTGAAGTTACCTGTGAATGTGGAGTTGGTGGCATGTGAAACCCGCATGTGGAGCATTCGTTTGTGTGGGATGCTCTACCAGGTTCATTCCTAGATAATGCACTCAAAGGGCATTAAGCATAGAGTGTGAAAACTGAGTTTCCTTGAGAGCTGCTTGGAAGCCTGATGGTGTGTGAAGTTAGTGAGCCAAATGGAGTTGTTCTCCCACAAGAACCACTCGGCTGATCCTTCTTCAATATGCCCTTCACCAACATGCAGTGTTTCCTTGATTGAATTAGCTCTCACACCAATATTTGCGTCTAGAGCCTTTGCATTGGGGGCTATCTGAAAACGGCTGTGGCGCTGAAGTTGCCTGTGAATGTGGAGTTGGTGGCATGTGAAACCCGCATGTGGAGCATTCGTTTGTGTGGGATGCTCTACCAGGTTCATTCCTAGATAACGCACTCACAGGGCACTAAGCATAGAGTGTGAAAACTGAGTTTCCTTGAGAGCTGCTTGGAAGCCTGATGGTGTGTGAAGTTAGTGAGCCAAATGGAGTTGTTCTCCCACAAGAACCACTCGGCTGATCCTTCTTCAATATGCCCTTCACCAACATGCAGTGTTTCCTTGATTGAATTAGCTCTCACACCAATATTTGCGTCTAGAGCCTTTGCATTGAGGGCTATCTGAAAACGGCTGTGGCGCTGAAGTTGCCTGTGAATGTGGAGTTGGTGGCATGTGAAACCCGCATGTGGAGCATTCGTTTGTGTGGGATGCTGACCAAGCTTCATTTCAGTCCTAGGCCCTCAAAGGGCACTAAGCATAGAGTGTGAAAACTGAGTTTCCTTGAGAGCTGCTTGGAAGCCTGATGGTGTGTGAAGTTAGTGAGCCAAATGGAGTTGTTCTCCCACAAGAACCACTCGGCTGATCCTTCTTCAATATGCCCTTCACCAACATGCAGTGTTTCCTTGATTGAATTAGCTCTCACACCAATATTTGCGTCTAGAGCCTTTGCATTGGGGGCTATCTGAAAACCGCTGTGGCGCTGAAGTTGCCTGTGAATGTGGAGTTGGTGGCATGTGAAACCCGCATGTGGAGCATTCGTTTGTGTGGGATGCTCTACCAGGTTCATTCCTAGATAACGCACTCACAGGGCACTAAGCATAGAGTGTGAAAACTGAGTTTCCTTGAGAGCTGCTTGGAAGCCTGATGGTGTGTGAAGTTAGTGAGCCAAATGGAGTTGTTCTCCCACAAGAACCACTCGGCTGATCCTTCTTCAATATGCCCTTCACCAACATGCAGTGTTTCCTTGATTGAATTAGCTCTCACACCAATATTTGCGTCTAGAGCCTTTGCATTGAGGGCTATCTGAAAACGGCTGTGGCGCTGAAGTTGCCTGTGAATGTGGAGTTGGTGGCATGTGAAACCCGCATGTGGAGCATTCGTTTGTGTGGGATGCTGACCAAGCTTCATTTCAGTCCTAGGCCCTCAAAGGGCACTAAGCATAGAGTGTGAAAACTGAGTTTCCTTGAGAGCTGCTTAGAAGCCTGATGGTGTGTGAAGTTAGTGAGCCAAATGGAGTTGTTCTCCCACAAGAACCACTCGGCTGATCCTTCTTCAATATGCCCTTCACCAACATGCAGTGTTTCCTTGATTGAATTAGCTCTCACACCAATATTTGCGTCTAGAGCCTTTGCATTGAGGGCTATCTGAAAACGGCTGTGGCGCTGAAGTTGCCTGTGAATGTGGAGTTGGTGGCATGTGAAACCCGCATGTGGAGCATTCGTTTGTGTGGGATGCTGACCAAACTTCATTTCAGTCCTAGGCACTCAAAGGGCACTAAGCATAGAGTGTGAAAACTGAGTTTCCTTGAGAGCTGCTTGGAAGCCTGATGGTGTGTGAAGTTAGTGAGCCAAATGGAGTTGTTCTCCCACAAGAACCACTCGGCTGATCCTTCTTCAATATGCCCTTCACCAACATGCAGTGTTTCCTTGATTGAATTAGCTCTCACACCAATATTTGCGTCTAGAGCCTTTGCATTGAGGGCTATCTGAAAACCGCTGTGGCGCTGAAGTTGCCTGTGAATGTGGAGTTGGTGGCATGTGAAACCCGCATGTGGAGCATTCGTTTGTGTGGGATGCTCTACCAGGTTCATTCCTAGATAACGCACTCACAGGGCACTAAGCATAGAGTGTGAAAACTGAGTTTCCTTGAGAGCTGCTTGGAAGCCTGATGGTGTGTGAAGTTAGTGAGCCAAATGGAGTTGTTCTCCCACAAGAACCACTCGGCTGATCCTTCTTCAATATGCCCTTCACCAACATGCAGTGTTTCCTTGATTGAATTAGCTCTCACACCAATATTTGCGTCTAGAGCCTTTGCATTGAGGGCTATCTGAAAACGGCTGTGGCGCTGAAGTTGCCTGTGAATGTGGAGTTGGTGGCATGTGAAACCCGCATGTGGAGCATTCGTTTGTGTGGGATGCTGACCAAGCTTCATTTCAGTCCTAGGCCCTCAAAGGGCACTAAGCATAGAGTGTGAAAACTGAGTTTCCTTGAGAGCTGCTTAGAAGCCTGATGGTGTGTGAAGTTAGTGAGCCAAATGGAGTTGTTCTCCCACAAGAACCACTCGGCTGATCCTTCTTCAATATGCCCTTCACCAACATGCAGTGTTTCCTTGATTGAATTAGCTCTCACACCAATATTTGCGTCTAGAGCCTTTGCATTGAGGGCTATCTGAAAACGGCTGTGGCGCTGAAGTTGCCTGTGAATGTGGAGTTGGTGGCATGTGAAACCCGCATGTGGAGCATTCGTTTGTGTGGGATGCTGACCAAACTTCATTTCAGTCCTAGGCACTCAAAGGGCACTAAGCATAGAGTGTGAAAACTGAGTTTCCTTGAGAGCTGCTTGGAAGCCTGATGGTGTGTGAAGTTAGTGAGCCAAATGGAGTTGTTCTCCCACAAGAACCACTCGGCTGATCCTTCTTCAATATGCCCTTCACCAACATGCAGTGTTTCCTTGATTGAATTAGCTCTCACACCAATATTTGCGTCTAGAGCCTTTGCATTGAGGGCTATCTGAAAACGGCTGCGGCGCTGAAGTTGCCTGTGAATGTGGAGTTGGTGGCATGTGAAACCCGCATGTGGAGCATTCGTTTGTGTGGGATGCTCTACCAGGTTCATTCCTAGATAATGCACGCAAAGGGCACTAAGCATAGAGTGTGAAAACTGAGTTTCCTTGAGAGCTGCTTGGAAGCCTGATGGTGTGTGAAGTTAGTGAGCCAAATGGAGTTGTTCTCCCACAAGAATCACTCGGCTGATCCTTCTTCAATATGCCCTTCACCAACATGCAGTGTTTCCTTGATTGAATTAGCTCTCACACCAATATTTGCGTCTAGAGCCTTTGCATTGAGGGCTATCTGAAAACGGCTGTGGCGCTGAAGTTGCCTGTGAATGTGGAGTTGGTGGCATGTGAAACCCGCATGTGGAGCATTCGTTTGTGTGGGATGCTGACCAAGCTTCATTTCAGTCCTAGGCACTCAAAGGGCACTAAGCATAGAGTGTGAAAACTGAGTTTCCTTGAGAGCTGCTTGGAAGCCTGATGGTGTGTGAAGTTAGTGAGCCAAATGGAGTTGTTCTCCCACAAGAACCACTCGGCTGATCCTTCTTCAATATGCCCTTCACCAACATGCAGTGTTTCCTTGATTGAATTAGCTCTCACACCAATATTTGCGTCTAGAGCCTTTGCATTGAGGGCTATCTGAAAATGGCTGTGGCGCTGAAGTTGCCTGTGAATGTGGAGTTGGTGGCATGTGAAACCCGCATGTGGAGCATTCGTTTGTGTGGGATGCTCTACCAGGTTCATTCCTAGATAATGCACTCAAAGAGCACTAAGCATAGAGTGTGAAAACTGAGTTTCCTTGAGAGCTGCTTGGAAGCCTGATGGTGTGTGAAGTTAGTGAGCCAAATGGAGTTGTTCTCCCACAAGAACCACTCGGCTGATCCTTCTTCAATATGCCCTTCACCAACATGCAGTGTTTCCTTGATTGAATTAGCTCTCACACCAATATTTGCGTCTAGAGCCTTTGCATTGAGGGCTATCTGAAAACGGCTGTGGCGCTGAAGTTGCCTGTGAATGTGGAGTTGGTGGCATGTGAAACCCGCATGTGGAGCATTCGTTTGTGTGGGATGCTCTACCAGGTTCATTCCTAGATAATGCACTCAAAGGGCACTAAGCATAGAGTGTGAAAACTGAGTTTCCTTGAGAGCTGTTTGGAAGCCTGATGGTGTGTGAAGTTAGTGAGCCAAATGGAGTTGTTCTCCCACAAGAACCACTCGGCTGATCCTTCTTCAATATGCCCTTCACCAACATGCAGTGTTTCCTTGATTGAATTAGCTCTCACACCAATATTTGCGTCTAGAGCCTTTGCATTGAGGGCTATCTGAAAACGGCTGTGGCGCTGAAGTTGCCTGTGAATGTGGAGTTGGTGGCATGTGAAACCCGCATGTGGAGCATTCGTTTGTGTGGGATGCTCTACCAGGTTCATTCCTAGATAATGCACTCAAAGGGCACTAAGCATAGAGTGTGAAAACTGAGTTTCCTTGAGAGCTGCTTGGAAGCCTGATGGTGTGTGAAGTTAGTGAGCCAAATGGAGTTGTTCTCCCACAAGAACCACTCGGCTGATCCTTCTTCAATATACCCTTCACCAACATGCAGTGTTTCCTTGATTGAATTAGCTCTCACACCAATATTTGCGTCTAGAGCCTTTGCATTGGGGGCTATCTGAAAACGGCTGTGGCGCTGAAGTTGCCTGTGAATGTGGAGTTGGTGGCATGTGAAACCCGCATGTGGAGCATTCGTTTGTGTGGGATGCTGACCAAACTTCATTTCAGTCCTAGGCACTCAAACGGCACTAAGCATAGAGTGTGAAAACTGAGTTTCCTTGAGAGCTGCTTGGAAGCCTGATGGTGTGTGAAGTTAGTGAGCCAAATGGAGTTGTTCTCCCACAAGAACCACTCGGCTGATCCTTCTTCAATATGCCCTTCACCAACATGCAGTGTTTCCTTGATTGAATTAACTCTCACACCAATATTTGCGTCTAGAGCCTTTGCATTGAGGGCTATCTGAAAACGGCTGTGGCGCTGAAGTTGCCTGTGAATGTGGAGTTGGTGGCATGTGAAACCCGCATGTGGAGCATTCGTTTGTGTGGGATGCTCTACCAGGTTCATTCCTAGATAATGCACTCAAAGAGCACTAAGCATAGAGTGTGAAAACTGAGTTTCCTTGAGAGCTGCTTGGAAGCCTGATGGTGTGTGAAGTTAGTGAGCCAAATGGAGTTGTTCTCCCACAAGAACCACTCGGCTGATCCTTCCTCAATATGCCCTTCACCAACATGCAGTGTTTCCTTGATTGAATTAGCTCTCACACCAATATTTGCGTCTAGAGCCTTTGCATTGGGGGCTATCTGAAAACGGCTGTGGCGCTGAAGTTGCCTGTGAATGTGGAGTTGGTGGCATGTGAAACCCGCATGTGGAGCATTCGTTTGTGTGGGATGCTCTACCAGGTTCATTCCTAGATAAGGCACTCACAGGGCACTAAGCATAGAGTGTGAAAACTGAGTTTCCTTGAGAGCTGCTTGGAAGCCTGATGGTGTGTGAAGTTAGTGAGCCAAATGGAGTTGTTCTCCCACAAGAACCACTCGGCTGATCCTTCTTCAATATGCCCTTCACCAACATGCAGTGTTTCCTTGATTGAATTAGCTCTCACACCAATATTTGCGTCTAGAGCCTTTGCATTGAGGGCTATCTGAAAACGGCTGTGGCGCTGAAGTTGCCTGTGAATGTGGAGTTGGTGGCATGTGAAACCCGCATGTGGAGCATTCGTTTGTGTGGGATGCTCTACCAGGTTCATTCCTAGATAATGCACTCAAAGGGCACTAAGCATAGAGTGTGAAAACTGAGTTTCCTTGAGAGCTGTTTGGAAGCCTGATGGTGTGTGAAGTTAGTGAGCCAAATGGAGTTGTTCTCCCACAAGAACCACTCGGCTGATCCTTCTTCAATATGCCCTTCACCAACATGCAGTGTTTCCTTGATTGAATTAGCTCTCACACCAATATTTGCGTCTAGAGCCTTTGCATTGAGGGCTATCTGAAAATGGCTGTGGCGCTGAAGTTGCCTGTGAATGAGGAGTTGGTGGCATGTGAAACCCGCATGTGGAGCATTCGTTTGTGTGGGATGCTCTACCAGGTTCATTTCAGTTCTAGCCATACAAAGGGCACTAAGCATAGAGTGTGAAAACTGAGTTTCCTTGAGAGCTGCTTGGAAGCCTGATGGTGTGTGAAGTTAGTGAGCCAAATGGAGTTGTTCTCCCACAAGAACCACTCGGCTGATCCTTCTTCAATATGCCCTTCACCAACATGCAGTGTTTCCTTGATTGAATTAACTCTCACACCAATATTTGCGTCTAGAGCCTTTGCATTGAGGGCTATCTGAAAACGGCTGTGGCGCTGAAGTTGCCTGTGAATGTGGAGTTGGTGGCATGTGAAACCCGCATGTGGAGCATTCGTTTGTGTGGAATGCTCTACCAGGTTCATTCCTAGATAATGCACTCAAAGGGCACTAAGCATAGAGTGTGAAAACTGAGTTTCCTTGAGAGCTGCTTGGAAGCCTGATGGTGTGTGAAGTTAGTGAGCCAAATGGAGTTGTTCTCCCACAAGAACCACTCGGCTGATCCTTCTTCAATATGCCCTTCACCAACATGCAGTGTTTCCTTGATTGAATTAGCTCTCACACCAATATTTGCGTCTAGAGCCTTTGCATTGAGGGCTATCTGAAAACGGCTGTGGCGCTGAAGTTGCCTGTGAATGTGGAGTTGGTGGCATGTGAAACCCGCATGTGGAGCATTCGTTTGTGTGGGATGCTCTACCAGGTTCATTCCTAGATAATGCACTCAAAGGGCACTAAGCATAGAGTGTGAAAACTGAGTTTCCTTGAGAGCTGCTTGGAAGCCTGATGGTGTGTGAAGTTAGTGAGCCAAATGGAGTTGTTCTCCCACAAGAACCACTCGGCTGATCCTTCCTCAATATGCCCTTCACCAACATGCAGTGTTTCCTTGATTGAATTAGCTCTCACACCAATATTTGCGTCTAGAGCCTTTGCATTGAGGGCTATCTGAAAACGGCTGCGGCGCTGAAGTTGCCTGTGAATGTGGAGTTGGTGGCATGTGAAACCCGCATGTGGAGCATTCGTTTGTGTGGGATGCTCTACCAGGTTCATTCCTAGATAATGCACTCAAAGAGCACTAAGCATAGAGTGTGAAAACTGAGTTTCCTTGAGAGCTGCTTGGAAGCCTGATGGTGTGTGAAGTTAGTGAGCCAAATGGAGTTGTTCTCCCACAAGAACCACTCGGCTGATCCTTCTTCAATATGCCCTTCACCAACATGCAGTGTTTCCTTGATTGAATTAGCTCTCACACCAATATTTGCGTCTAGAGCCTTTGCATTGGGGGCTATCTGAAAACGGCTGTGGCGCTGAAGTTGCCTGTGAATGTGGAGTTGGTGGCATGTGAAACCCGCATGTGGAGCATTCGTTTGTGTGGGATGCTCTACCAGGTTCATTCCTAGATAACGCACTCACAGGGCACTAAGCATAGAGTGTGAAAACTGAGTTTCCTTGAGAGCTGCTTGGAAGCCTGATGGTGTGTGAAGTTAGTGAGCCAAATGGAGTTGTTCTCCCACAAGAACCACTCGGCTGATCCTTCTTCAATATGCCCTTCACCAACATGCAGTGTTTCCTTGATTGAATTAGCTCTCACACCAATATTTGCGTCTAGAGCCTTTGCATTGAGGGCTATCTGAAAACGGCTGTGGCGCTGAAGTTGCCTGTGAATGTGGAGTTGGTGGCATGTGAAACCCGCATGTGGAGCATTCGTTTGTGTGGGATGCTCTACCAGGTTCATTCCTAGATAATGCACTCAAAGGGCACTAAGCATAGAGTGTGAAAACTGAGTTTCCTTGAGAGCTGTTTGGAAGCCTGATGGTGTGTGAAGTTAGTGAGCCAAATGGAGTTGTTCTCCCACAAGAACCACTCGGCTGATCCTTCTTCAATATGCCCTTCACCAACATGCAGTGTTTCCTTGATTGAATTAGCTCTCACACCAATATTTGTGTCTAGAGCCTTTGCATTGAGGGCTATCTGAAAATGGCTGTGGCGCTGAAGTTGCCTGTGAATGTGGAGTTGGTGGCATGTGAAACCCGCATGTGGAGCATTCGTTTGTGTGGGATGCTCTACCAGGTTCATTTCAGTGCTAGCCATACAAAGGGCACTAAGCATAGAGTGTGAAAACTGAGTTTCCTTGAGAGCTGCTTGGAAGCCTGATGGTGTGTGAAGTTAGTGAGCCAAATGGAGTTGTTCTCCCACAAGAACCACTCGGCTGATCCTTCTTCAATATGCCCTTCACCAACATGCAGTGTTTCCTTGATTGAATTAGCTCTCACACCAATATTTGCGTCTAGAGCCTTTGCATTGAGGGCTATCTGAAAACGGCTGTGGCGCTGAAGTTGCCTGTGAATGTGGAGTTGCTGGCATGTGAAACCCGCATGTGGAGCATTCGTTTGTGTGGGATGCTCTACCAGGTTCATTCCTAGATAATGCACTCAAAGGGCACTAAGCATAGAGTGTGAAAACTGAGTTTCCTTGAGAGCTGCTTGGAAGCCTGATGGTGTGTGAAGTTAGTGAGCCAAATGGAGTTGTTCTCCCACAAGAACCACTCGGCTGATCCTTCTTCAATATGCCCTTCACCAACATGCAGTGTTTCCTTGATTGAATTAGCTCTCACACCAATATTTGCGTCTAGAGCCTTTGCATTGAGGGCTATCTGAAAACGGCTGTGGCGCTGAAGTTGCCTGTGAATGTGGAGTTGGTGGCATGTGAAACCCGCATGTGGAGCATTCGTTTGTGTGGGATGCTCTACCAGGTTCATTCCTAGATAATGCACTCAAAGGGCACTAAGCATAGAGTGTGAAAACTGAGTTTCCTTGAGAGCTGCTTGGAAGCCTGATGGTGTGTGAAGTTAGTGAGCCAAATGGAGTTGTTCTCCCACAAGAACCACTCGGCTGATCCTTCTTCAATATGCCCTTCACCAACATGCAGTGTTTCCTTGATTGAATTAGCTCTCACACCAATATTTGCGTCTAGAGCCTTTGCATTGAGGGCTATCTGAAAACGGCTGTGGCGCTGAAGTTGCCTGTGAATGTGGAGTTGGTGGCATGTGAAACCCGCATGTGGAGCATTCGTTTGTGTGGGATGCTCTACCAGGTTCATTCCTAGATAATGCACTCAAAGGGCACTAAGCATAGAGTGTGAAAACTGAGTTTCCTTGAGAGCTGTTTGGAAGCCTGATGGTGTGTGAAGTTAGTGAGCCAAATGGAGTTGTTCTCCCACAAGAACCACTCGGCTGATCCTTCTTCAATATGCCCTTCACCAACATGCAGTGTTTCCTTGATTGAATTAGCTCTCACACCAATATTTGCGTCTAGAGCCTTTGCATTGAGGGCTATCTGAAAACGGCTGTGGCGCTGAAGTTGCCTGTGAATGTGGAGTTGGTGGCATGTGAAACCCGCAAGTGGAGCATTCGTTTGTGTGGGATGCTCTACCAGGTTCATTCCTAGATAATGCACTCAAAGGGCACTAAGCATAGAGTGTGAAAACTGAGTTTCCTTGAGAGCTGTTTGGAAGCCTGATGGTGTGTGAAGTTAGTGAGCCAAATGGAGTTGTTCTCCCACAAGAACCACTCGGCTGATCCTTCTTCAATATGCCCTTCACCAACATGCAGTGTTTCCTTGATTGAATTAGCTCTCACACCAATATTTGCGTCTAGAGCATTTGCATTGGGGGCTATCTGAAAACGGCTGTGGCGCTGAAGTTACCTGTGAATGTGGAGTTGGTGGCATGTGAAACCCGCATGTGGAGCATTCGTTTGTGTGGGATGCTCTACCAGGTTCATTCCTAGATAATGCACTCAAAGGGCACTAAGCATAGAGTGTGAAAACTGAGTTTCCTTGAGAGCTGCTTGGAAGCCTGATGGTGTGTGAAGTTAGTGAGCCAAATGGAGTTGTTCTCCCACAAGAACCACTCGGCTGATCCTTCTTCAATATGCCCTTCACCAACATGCAGTGTTTCCTTGATTGAATTAGCTCTCACACCAATATTTGCGTCTAGAGCCTTTGCATTGGGGGCTATCTGAAAACCGCTGTGGCGCTGAAGTTGCCTGTGAATGTGGAGTTGGTGGCATGTGAAACCCGCATGTGGAGCATTCGTTTGTGTGGGATGCTCTACCAGGTTCATTCCTAGATAACGCACTCACAGGGCACTAAGCATAGAGTGTGAAAACTGAGTTTCCTTGAGAGCTGCTTGGAAGCCTGATGGTGTGTGAAGTTAGTGAGCCAAATGGAGTTGTTCTCCCACAAGAACCACTCGGCTGATCCTTCTTCAATATGCCCTTCACCAACATGCAGTGTTTCCTTGATTGAATTAGCTCTCACACCAATATTTGCGTCTAGAGCCTTTGCATTGAGGGCTATCTGAAAACGGCTGTGGCGCTGAAGTTGCCTGTGAATGTGGAGTTGGTGGCATGTGAAACCCGCATGTGGAGCATTCGTTTGTGTGGGATGCTGACCAAGCTTCATTTCAGTCCTAGGCCCTCAAAGGGCACTAAGCATAGAGTGTGAAAACTGAGTTTCCTTGAGAGCTGCTTAGAAGCCTGATGGTGTGTGAAGTTAGTGAGCCAAATGGAGTTGTTCTCCCACAAGAACCACTCGGCTGATCCTTCTTCAATATGCCCTTCACCAACATGCAGTGTTTCCTTGATTGAATTAGCTCTCACACCAATATTTGCGTCTAGAGCCTTTGCATTGAGGGCTATCTGAAAACGGCTGTGGCGCTGAAGTTGCCTGTGAATGTGGAGTTGGTGGCATGTGAAACCCGCATGTGGAGCATTCGTTTGTGTGGGATGCTGACCAAGCTTCATTTCAGTCCTAGGCACTCAAAGGGCACTAAGGATAGAGTGTGAAAACTGAGTTTCCTTGAGAGCTGCTTGGAAGCCTGATGGTGTGTGAAGTTAGTGAGCCAAATGGAGTTGTTCTCCCACAAGAACCACTCGGCTGATCCTTCTTCAATATGCCCTTCACCAACATGCAGTGTTTCCTTGATTGAATTAGCTCTCACACCAATATTTGGGTCTAGAGCCTTTGCATTGGGGGCTATCTGAAAACGGCTGTGGCGCTGAAGTTGCCTGTGAATGTGGAGTTGGTGGCATGTGAAACCCGTATGTGGAGCATTCGTTTGTGTGGGATGCTCTACCAGGTTCATTCCTAGATAAGGCACTCACAGGGCACTAAGCATAGAGTGTGATAACTGAGTTTCCTTGAGAGCTGCTTGGAAGCCTGATGGTGTGTGAAGTAAGTGAGCCAAATGGAGTTGTTCTCCCACAAGAACCACTCGGCTGATCCTTATTCAATATGCCCTTCACCAACATGCAGTGTTTCCTTGATTGAATTAGCTCTCACACCAATATTTGCGTCTAGAGCCTTTGCATTGAGGGCTATCTGAAAACGGCTGTGGCGCTGAAGTTGCCTGTGAATGTGGAGTTGGTGACATGTGAAACCCGCATGTGGAGCATTCGTTTGTGTGGGATGCTCTACCAGGTTCATTTCAGTGCTAGCCATACAAAGGGCACTAAGCATAGAGTGTGAAAACTGAGTTTCCTTGAGAGCTGCTTGGAAGCCTGATGGTGTGTGAAGTTAGTGAGCCAAAAGGAGTTGTTCTCCCACAAGAACCACTCTGCTGATCCTTCTTCAATATGCCCTTCACCAACATGCAGTGTTTCCTTGATTGAATTAGCTCTCACACCAATATTTGCGTCTAGAGCCTTTGCATTGAGGGCTATCTGAAAACGGCTGTGGCGCTGAAGTTGCCTGTGAATGTGGAGTTGGTGGCATGTGAAACCCACATGTGGAGCATTCGTTTGTGTGGAATGCTCTACCACGTTCATTCCTAGATAATGCACTCAAAGGGCACTAAGCATAGAGTGTGAAAACTGAGTTTCCTTGAGAGCTGCTTGGAAGCCTGATGGTGTGTGAAGTTAGTGAGCCAAATGGAGTTGTTCTCCCACAAGAACCACTCGGCTGATCCTTCTTCAATATGCCCTTCACCAACATGCAGTGTTTCCTTGATTGAATTAGCTCTCACACCAATATTTGCGTCTAGAGCCTTTGCATTGAGGGCTATCTGAAAACGGCTGTGGCGCCGAAGTTGCCTGTGAATGTGGAGTTGGTGGCATGTGAAACCCGCATGTGGAGCATTCGTTTGTGTGGGATGCTCTACCAGGTTCATCCCTAGATAATGCACTCAAAGGGCACTAAGCATAGAGTGTGAAAACTGAGTTTCCTTGAGAGCTGCTTGGAAGCCTGATGGTGTGTGAAGTTAGTGAGCCAAATGGAGTTGTTCTCCCACAAGAACCACTCGGCTGATCCTTCTTCAATATGCCCTTCACCAACATGCAGTGTTTCCTTGATTGAATTAGCTCTCACACCAATATTTGCGTCTAGAGCCTTTGCATTGAGGGCTATCTGAAAACGGCTGTGGCGCTGAAGTTGCCTGTGAATGTGGAGTTGGTGGCATGTGAAACCCGCATGTGGAGCATTCGTTTGTGTGGGATGCTCTACCAGGTTCATTTCAGTGCTAGCCATACAAAGGGCACTAAGCATAGAGTGTGAAAACTGAGTTTCCTTGAGAGCTGCTTGGAAGCCTGATGGTGTGTGAAGTTAGTGAGCCAAAAGGAGTTGTTCTCCCACAAGAACCACTCTGCTGATCCTTCTTCAATATGCCCTTCACCAACATGCAGTGTTTCCTTGATTGAATTAGCTCTCACACCAATATTTGCGTCTAGAGCCTTTGCATTGAGGGCTATCTGAAAACGGCTGTGGCGCTGAAGTTGCCTGTGAATGTGGAGTTGGTGGCATGTGAAACCCGCATGTGGAGCATTCGTTTGTGTGGGATGCTCTACCACGTTCTTTCCTAGATAATGCACTCAAAGGGCACTAAGCATAGAGTGTGAAAACTGAGTTTCCTTGAGAGCTGCTTGGAAGCCTGATGGTGTGTGAAGTTAGTGAGCCAAATGGAGTTGTTCTCCCACAAGAACCACTCGGCTGATCCTTCTTCAATATGCCCTTCACCAACATGCAGTGTTTCCTTGATTGAATTAGCTCTCACACCAATATTTGCGTCTAGAGCCTTTGCATTGAGGGCTATCTGAAAACGGCTGTGGCGCTGAAGTTGCCTGTGAATGTGGAGTTGGTGGCATGTGAAACCCGCATGTGGAGCATTCGTTTGTGTGGGATGCTCTACCAGGTTCATTCCTAGATAATGCACTCAAAGGGCACTAAGCATAGAGTGTGAAAACTGAGTTTCCTTGAGAGCTGCTTGGAAGCCTGATGGTGTGTGAAGTTAGTGAGCCAAATGGAGTTGTTCTCCCACAAGAACCACTCGGCTGATCCTTCTTCAATATGCCCTTCACCAACATGCAGTGTTTCCTTGATTGAATTAGCTCTCACACCAATATTTGCGTCTAGAGCCTTTGCATTGAGGGCTATCTGAAAACGGCTGTGGCGCTGAAGTTGCCTGTGAATGTGGAGTTGGTGGCATGTGAAACCCGCATGTGGAGCATTCGTTTGTGTGGGATGCTCTACCAGGTTCATTTCAGTCCTAGCCATACAAAGGGCACTAAGCATAGAGTGTGAAAACTGAGTTTCCTTGAGAGCTGCTTGGAAGCCTGATGGTGTGTGAAGTTAGTGAGCCAAATGGAGTTGTTCTCCCACAAGAACCACTCGGCTGATCCTTCTTCAATATGCCCTTCACCAACATGCAGTGTTTCCTTGATTGAATTAGCTCTCACACCAATATTTGCGTCTAGAGCCTTTGCATTGAGGGCTATCTGAAAACGGCTGTGGCGCTGAAGTTGCCTGTGAATGTGGAGTTGGTGGCATGTGAAACCCGCATGTGGAGCATTCGTTTGTGTGGGATGCTCTACCAAGCTTTATTTCAGTCCTAGCCATACTAAGGGCACTAAGCATAGAGTGTGAAAACGGAGTTTCCTTGAGAGCTGCTTGGAAGCCTGATGGTGTGTGAAGTTAGTGAGCCAAATGGAGTTGTTCTCCCACAAGAACCACTCGGCTGATCCTTCTTCAATATGCCCTTCACCAACATGCAGTGTTTCCTTGATTGAATTAGCTCTCACACCAATATTTGCGTCTAGAGCCTTTGCATTGAGGGCAATCTGAAAACGGCTGTGGCGCTGAAGTTGACTGTGAATGTGGAGTTGGTGGCATGTGAAACCCGCATGTGGAGCATTCGTTTGTGTGGGATGCTGACCAAGCTTCATTTCAGTCCTAGGCACAAAAAGGGCACTAAGCATAGAGTGTGAAAACTGAGTTTCCTTGAGAGCTGCTTGGAAGCCTGATGGTGTGTGACGTTAGTGAGCCAAATGGAGTTGTTCTCCCACAAGAACCACTCGGCTGATCCTTCTTCAATATGCCCTTCACCAACATGCAGTGTTTCCTTGATTGAATTAGCTCTCACACCAATATTTGCGTCTAGAGCCTTTGCATTGAGGGCTATCTGAAAACGGCTGTGGCGCTGAAGTTGCCTGTGAATGTGGAGTTGGTGGCATGTGAAACCCGCATGTGGAGCATTCGTTTGTGTGGGATGCTGACCAAGCTTCATTTCAGTCCTAGGCACACTAAGAGCACTAAGCATAGAGTGTGAAAACTGAGTTTCCTTGAGAGCTGCTTGGAAGCCTGATGGTGTGTGAAGTTAGTGAGCCAAATGGAGTTGTTCTCCCACAAGAACCACTCGGCTGATCCTTCTTCAATATGCCCTTCACCAACATGCAGTGTTTCCTTGATTGAATTAGCTCTCACACCAATATTTGCGTCTAGAGCCTTTGCATTGAGGGCTATCTGAAAACGGCTGTGGCGCTGAAGTTGCCTGTGAATGTGGAGTTGGTGGCATGTGAAACCCGCATGTGGAGCATTCGTTTGTGTGGGATGCTCTACCAGGTTCATTTCAGTCTTAGCCATAGAAAGGGCACTAAGCATAGATTGTGAAAACTGAGTTTCCTTGAGAGCTGCTTGGAAGCCTGATGGTGTGTGAAGTTAGTGAGCCAAATGGAGTTGTTCTCCCACAAGAACCACTCGGCTGATCCTTCTTCAATATGCCCTTCACCAACATGCAGTGTTTCCTTGATTGAATTAGCTCTCACACCAATATTTGCGTCTAGAGCCTTTGCATTGAGGGCTATGTGAAAACGGCTGTGGCGCTGAAGTTGCCTGTGAATGTGGAGTTGGTGGTATGTGAAACCCCGCATGTGGAGCATTCGTTTGTGTGGGATGCTCTACCAGGTTCATTTCAGTCCTAGCCATACAAAGGGCACTAAGCATAGAGTGTGAAAACTGAGTTTCCTTGAGAGCTGCTTGGAAGCCTGATGGTGTGTGAAGTTAGTGAGCCAAATGGAGTTGTTCTCCCATAAGAACCACTCGGCTGATCCTTCTTCAATATGCCCTTCACCAACATGCAGTGTTTCCTTGATTGAATTAGCTCTCACACCAATATTTGCGTCTAGAGCCTTTGCATTGAGGGCTATCTGAAAACGGCTGTGGCGCTGAAGTTGCCTGTGAATGTGGAGTTGGTGGCATGTGAAACCCGCATGTGGAGCATTCGTTTGTGTGGGATGCTCTACCAGGTTCATTTCAGTCTTAGCCATAGAAAGGGCACTAAGCATAGATTGTGAAAACTGAGTTTCCTTGAGAGCTGCTTGGAAGCCTGATGGTGTGTGAAGTTAGTGAGCCAAATGGAGTTGTTCTCCCACAAGAACCACTCGGCTGATCCTTCTTCAATATGCCCTTCACCAACATGCAGTGTTTCCTTGATTGAAATTAGCTCTCACACCAATATTTGCGTCTAGAGCCTTTGCATTGAGGGCTATCTGAAAACGGCTGTGGCGCTGAAGTTGCCTGTGAATGTGGAGTTGGTGGCATGTGAAACCCGCATGTGGAGCATTCGTTTGTGTGGGATGCTCTCCAAGCTTCATTTCAGTCCTAGGCCCTCAAAGGGCACTAAGCATAGAGTGTGAAAACTGAGTTTCCTTGAGAGCTGCTTGGAAGCCTGATGGTGTGTGAAGTTAGTGAGCCAAATGGAGTTGTTCTCCCACAAGAACCACTCGGCTGATCCTTCTTCAATATGCCCTTCACCAACATGCAGTGTTTCCTTGATTGAATTAGCTCTCACACCAATATTTGCGTCTAGAGCCTTTGCATTGAGGGCTATCTGAAAACGGCTGTGGCGCTGAAGTTGACTGTGAATGTGGAGTTGGTGGCATGTGAAACCCGCATGTAGAGCATTCGTTTATGTGGGATGCTGACCAAGCTTCATTTCAATCCTAGGCACAAAAAGGGCACTAAGCATAGAGTGTGAAAACTGAGTTTCCTTGAGAGCTGCTTGGAAGCCTGATGGTGTGTGACGTTAGTGAGCAAATTGAGTTGTTCTCCCACAAGAACCACTCGGCTGATCCTTCTTCAATATGCCCTTCACCAACATGTAGTGTTTCCTTGATTGAATTAGCTCTCACACCAATATTTGCGTCCTAGAGCCTTTGCATTGAGGGCTATCTGAAAACGACTGTGGCGCTGAAGTTGCCTGTGAATGAGGAGTTGGTGGCATGTGAAACCCGCATGTGGAGCATTCGTTTGTGTGGGATGCTGACCAAACTTCATTTCAGTCCTAGGCACAAAAAGGGCACTAAGCATAGAGTGTGAAAACTGAGTTTCCTTGAGAGCTGCTTGGAAGCCTGATGTTGTGTGACGTTAGTGAGCCAAATGGAGTTGTTCTCCCACAAGAACCACTCGGCTGATCCTTCTTCAATATGCCCTTCACCAACATGCAGTGTTTCTTGATTGAATTAGCTCTCACACCAATATTTGCGTCTAGAGCCTTTGCATTGAGGGCTATCTGAAAACGGCTGTGGCGCTGAAGTTGCCTGTGAATGTGGAGTTGGTGGCATGTGAAACCCGCATGTGGAGCATTCGTTTGTGTGCGATGCTCTACCAGGTTCATTTCCGTCCTAGCCATACAAAGGGCACTAAGCATAGAGTGTGAAAACTGAGTTTCCTTGAGAGCTGCTTGGAAGCCTGATGGTGTGTGACGTTAGTGAGCCAAATGGAGTTGTTCTCCCACAAGAACCACTCGGCTGATCCTTCTTCAATATGCCCTTCACCAACATGTAGTGTTTCCCTTGATTGAATTAGCTCTCACACCAATATTTGCGTCTAGAGCCTTTGCATTGAGGGCTATCTGAAAACGGCTGTGGCGCTGAAGTTGCCTGTGAATGTGGAGTTGGTGGCATGTGAAACCCACATGTGGAGCATTCGTTTTGTGTGGGATGCTGACCAAACTTCATTTCAGTCCTAGGCACAAAAAGGGCACTAAGCATAGAGTGTGAAAACTGAGTTTCCTTGAGAGCTGCTTGGAAGCCTGATGGTGTGTGAAGTTAGTGAGCCAAATGGAGTTGTTCTCCCACAAGAACCACTCGGCTGATCCTTCTTCAATATGCCCTTCACCAACATGCAGTGTTTCCTTGATTGAATTAGCTCTCACACCAATATTTGCGTCTAGAGCCTTTGCATTGAGGGCTATCTGAAAACGGCTGTGGCGCTGAAGTTGCCTGTGAATGTGGAGTTGGTGGCATGTGAAACCCGCATGTGGAGCATTCGTTTGTGTGCGATGCTCTACCAGGTTCATTTCCGCCCTAGACATACAAAGGGCACTAAGCATAGAGTGTGAAAACTGAGTTTCCTTGAGAGCTGCTTGGAAGCCTGATGGTGTGTGACGTTAGTGAGCCAAATGGAGTTGTTCTCCCACAAGAACCACTCGGCTGATCCTTCTTCAATATGCCCTTCACCAACATGCAGTGTTTCCTTGATTGAATTAGCTCTCACACCAATATTTGCGTCTAGAGCCTTTGCATTGAGGGCTATCTGAAAACGGCTGTGGCGCTGAAGTTGCCTGTGAATGTGGAGTTGGTAGCATGTGAAACCCGCATGTGGAGCATTCGTTTGTGTGCGATGCTCTACCAGGTTCATTCCTAGATAATTCACTCAAAGGGCACTAAGCATAGAGTGTGAAAACTGAGTTTCCTTGAGAGCTGCTTGGAAGCCTGATGGTGTGTGAAGTTAGTGAGCCAAATGGAGTTGTTCTCCCACAAGAACCACTCGGCTGATCCTTCTTCAATATGCCCTTCACCAACATGCAGTGTTTCCTTGATTGAATTAGCTCTCACACCAATATTTGCGTCTAGAGCCTTTGCATTGAGGGCTATCTGAAAACGGCTGTGGCGCTGAAGTTGCCTGTGAATGTGGAGTTGGTGGCATGTGAAACCCGCATGTAGAGCATTCGTTTATGTGGGATGCTGACCAAGCTTCATTTCAATCCTAGGCACAAAAAGGGCACTAAGCATAGAGTGTGAAAACTGAGTTTCCTTGAGAGCTGCTTGGAAGCCTGATGGTGTGTGACGTTAGTGAGCCAAATGGAGTTGTTCTCCCACAAGAACCACTCGGCTGATCCTTCTTCAATATGCCCTTCACCAACATGTAGTGTTTCCTTGATTGAATTAGCTCTCACACCAATATTTGCGTCTAGAGCCTTTGCATTGAGGGCTATCTGAAACGGCTGTGGCGCTGAAGTTGCCTGTGAATGAGGAGTTGGTGGCATGTGAAACCCGCATGTGGAGCATTCGTTTGTGTGGGATGCTGACCAAACTTCATTTCAGTCCTAGGCACAAAAAGGGCACTAAGCATAGAGTGTGAAAACTGAGTTTCCTTGAGAGCTGCTTGGAAGCCTGATGGTGTGTGACGTTAGTGAGCCAAATGGAGTTGTTCTCCCACAAGAACCACTCGGCTGATCCTTCTTCAATATGCCCTTCACCAACATGCAGTGTTTCTTGATTGAATTAGCTCTCACACCAATATTTGCGTCTAGAGCCTTTGCATTGAGGGCTATCTGAAAACGGCTGTGGCGCTGAAGTTGCCTGTGAATGTGGAGTTGGTGGCATGTGAAACCCGCATGTGGAGCATTCGTTTGTGTGCGATGCTCTACCAGTTCATTTCCGTCCTAGCCATACAAAGGGCACTAAGCATAGAGTGTGAAAACTGAGTTTCCTTGAGAGCTGCTTGGAAGCCTGATGGTGTGTGACGTTAGTGAGCCAAATGAGTTGTTCTCCCACAAAAGAACCACTCGGCTGATCCTTCTTCAATATGCCCTTCACCAACATGCAGTGTTTCCTTGATTGAATTAGCTCTCACACCAATATTTGCGTCTAGAGCCTTTGCATTGAGGGCTATCTGAAAACGGCTGTGGCGCTGAAGTTGCCTGTGAATGTGGAGTTGGTAGCATGTGAAACCCGCATGTGGAGCATTCGTTTGTGTGCGATGCTCTACCAGGTTCATTCCTAGATAATTCACTCAAAGGGCACTAAGCATAGAGTGTGAAAACTGAGTTTCCTTGAGAGCTGCTTGGAAGCCTGATGGTGTGTGAAGTTAGTGAGCCAAATGGAGTTGTTCTCCCACAAGAACCACTCGGTTGATCCTTCTTCAATATGCCCTTTCACCAACATGCAGTGTTTCCTTGATTGAATTAGCTCTCACACCAATATTTGCGTCTAGAGCCTTTGCATTGAGGGCTATCTGAAAACGGCTGTGGCGCTGAAGTTGCCTGTGAATGTGGAGTTGGTGGCATGTGAAATCCGCATGTGGAGCATTCGTTTGTGTGGGATGCTGACCAAGCTTCATTTCAGTCCTAGGCACACTAAGAGCACTAAGCATAGAGTGTGAAAACTGAGTTTCCTTGAGAGCTGCTTGGAAGCCTGATGGTGTGTGAAGTTAGTGAGCCAAATGGAGTTGTTCTCCCACAAGAACCACTCGGCTGATCCTTCTTCAATATGCCCTTCACCAACATGCAGTGTTTCCTTGATTGAATTAGCTCTCACACCAATATTTGCGTCTAGAGCCTTTGCATTGAGGGCTATCTGAAAACGGCTGTGGCGCTGAAGTTGCCTGTGAATGTAAAGTTGGTGGCATGTGAAACCCGCATGTGGAGCATTCGTTTATGTGGGATGCTGACCAAGCTTCATTTCAATCCTAGGCACAAAAAGGGCACTAAGCATAGAGTGTGAAAACTGAGTTTCCTTGAGAGCTGCTTGGAAGCCTGATGGTGTGTGACGTTAGTGAGCCAAATTGAGTTGTTCTCCCACAAGAACCACTCGGCTGATCCTTCTTCAATATGCCCTTCACCAACATGTAGTGTTTCCTTGATTGAATTAGCTCTCACACCAATATTTGCGTCTAGAGCCTTTGCATTGAGGGCTATCTGAAAACGGCTGTGGCGCTGAAGTTGCCTGTGAATGAGGAGTTGGTGGCATGTGAAACCCGCATGTGGAGCATTCGTTTGTGTGGGATGCTGACCAAACTTCATTTCAGTCCTAGGCACAAAAAGGGCACTAAGCATAGAGTGTGAAAACTGAGTTTCCTTGAGAGCTGCTTGGAAGCCTGATGGTGTGTGACGTTAGTGAGCCAAATGGAGTTGTTCTCCCAGAAGAACCACTCGGCTGATCCTTCTTCAATATGCCCTTCACCAACATGCAGTGTTTCCTTGATTGAATTAGCTCTCACACCAATATTTGCGTCTAGAGCCTTTGCATTGAGGGCTATCTGAAAACGGCTGTGGCGCTGAAGTTGCCTGTGAATGTGGAGTTGGTGGCATGTGAAACCCGCATGTGGAGCATTCGTTTGTGTGCGATGCTCTACCAGGTTCATTTCCGTCCTAGCCATACAAAGGGCACTAAGCATAGAGTGTGAAAACTGAGTTTCCTTGAGAGCTGCTTGGAAGCCTGATGGTGTGTGACGTTAGTGAGCCAAATGGAGTTGTTCTCCCACAAGAACCACTCGGCTGATCCTTCTTCAATATGCCCTTCACCAACATGCAGTGTTTCCTTGATTGAATTAGCTCTCACACCAATATTTGCGTCTAGAGCCTTTGCATTGAGGGCTATCTGAAAACGGCTGTGGCGCTGAAGTTGCCTGTGAATGTGGAGTTGGTAGCATGTGAAACCCGCATGTGGAGCATTCGTTTGTGTGCGATGCTCTACCAGGTTCATTCCTAGATAATTCACTCAAAGGGCACTAAGCATAGAGTGTGAAAACTGAGTTTCCTTGAGAGCTGCTTGGAAGCCTGATGGTGTGTGAAGTTAGTGAGCCAAATGGAGTTGTTCTCCCACAAGAACCACTCGGTTGATCCTTCTTCAATATGCCCTTCACCAACATGCAGTGTTTCCTTGATTGAATTAGCTCTCACACCAATATTTGCGTCTAGAGCCTTTGCATTGAGGGCTATCTGAAAACGGCTGTGGCGCTGAAGTTGCCTGTGAATGTGGAGTTGGTGGCATGTGAAATCCGCATGTGGAGCATTCGTTTGTGTGGGATGATGACCAAGCTTCATTTCAGTCCTAGGCACACTAAGAGCACTAAGCATAGAGTGTGAAAACTGAGTTTCCTTGAGAGCTGCTTGGAAGCCTGATGGTGTGTGAAGTTAGTGAGCCAAATGGAGTTGTTCTCCCACAAGAACCACTCGGCTGATCCTTCTTCAATATGCCCTTCACCAACATGCAGTGTTTCCTTGATTGAATTAGCTCTCACACCAATATTTGCGTCTAGAGCCTTTGCATTGAGGGCTATCTGAAAACGGCTGTGGCGCTGAAGTTGCCTGTGAATGTAGAGTTGGTGGCATGTGAAACCCGCATGTGGAGCATTCGTTTGTGTGGGATGCTGACCAAGCTTCATTTCAGTCCTAGGCACACTAAGAGCACTAAGCATAGAGTGTGAAAACTGAGTTTCCTTGAGAGCTGCTTGGAAGCCTGATGGTGTGTGACGTTAGTGAGCCAAATTGAGTTGTTCTCCCACAAGAACCACTCGGCTGATCCTTCTTCAATATGCCCTTCACCAACATGTAGTGTTTTCTTGATTGAATTAGCTCTCACACCAATATTTGTGTCTAGAGCCTTTGCATTGAGGGCTATCTGAAAACGGCTGTGGCGCTGAAGTTGCCTGTGAATGAGGAGTTGGTGGCATGTGAAACCCGCATGTGGAGCATTCGTTTGTGTGGGATGCTGACCAAACTTCATTTCAGTCCTAGGCACTCAAACGGCACTAAGCATAGAGTGTGAAAACTGAGTTTCCTTGAGAGCTGCTTGGAAGCCTGACGGTGTGTGAAGTTAGTGAGCCAAATGGAGTTGTTCTCCAACAAGAACCACTCGGCTGATCCTTCTTCAATATGCCCTTCACCAACATGCAGTGTTTCCTTGATTGAATTAGCTCTCACACCAATATTTGCGTCTAGAGCCTTTGCATTGAGGGCTATCTGAAAATGGCTGTGGCGCTGAAGTTGCCTGTGAATGTGGAGTTGGTGGCATGTGAAACCCGCATGTGGAGCATTCGTTTGTGTGCGATGCTCTACCAGGTTCATTTCCGTCCTAGCCATACAAAGGGCACTAAGCATAGAGTGTGAAAACTGAGTTTCCTTGAGAGCTGCATGGAAGCCTGATGGTGTGTGAAGTTAGTGAGCCAAATGGAGTTGTTCTCCCACAAGAACCACTCGGCTGATCCTTCTTCAATATGCCCTTCACCAACATGCAGTGTTTCCTTGATTGAATTAGCTCTCACACCAATATTTGCGTCTAGAGCCTTTGCATTGAGGGCTATCTGAAAACGGCTGTGGCGCTGAAGTTGCCTGTAAATGTGGAGTTGGTGGCATGTGAAACCCGCATGTGGAGCATTCGTTTGTGTGGGATGCTCTACCAGGTTCATTCCTAGATAATTCACTCAAAGGGCAATAAGAATAGAGTGTGAAAACTGAGTTTCCTTGAGAGCTGCTTGGAAGCCTGATGGTGTGTGAAGTTAGTGAGCCAAATGGAGTTGTTCTCCCACAAGAACCACTCGGCTGATTCTTCTTCAATATGCCCTTCACCAACATGCAGTGTTTCCTTGATTGAATTAGCTCTCACACCAATATTTGCGTCTAGAGCCTTTGCATTGAGGGCTATCTGAAAACGGCTGTGGCGCTGAAGTTGCCTGTGAATGTGGAGTTGGTGGCATGTGAAACCCGCATGTGGAGCATTCGTTTGTGTGGGATGCTCTACCAGGTTCATTCCTAGATAATTCACTCAAAGGGCAATAAGAATAGAGTGTGAAAACTGAGTTTCCTTGAGAGCTGCTTGGAAGCCTGATGGTGTGTGAAGTTAGTGAGCCAAATGGAGTTGTTCTCCACAAGAACCACTCGGCTGATCCTTCTTCAATATGCCCTTCACCAACATGCAGTGTTTCCTTGATTGAATTAGCTCTCACACCAATATTTGCGTCTAGAGCCTTTGCATTGAGGGCTATCTGAAAACGGCTGTGGCGCTGAAGTTGCCTGTGAATGTGGAGTTGGTGGCATGTGAAACCCGCATGTGGAGCATTCGTTTGTGTGGGATGCTGACCAAACTTCATTTCAGTCCTAGGCACTCAAACGGCACTAAGCATAGAGTGTGAAAACTGAGTTTCCTTGAGAGCTGCTTGGAAGCCTGATGGTGTGTGAAGTTAGTGAGCCAAATGGAGTTGTTCTCCAACAAGAACCACTCGGCTGATCCTTCTTCAATATGCCCTTCACCAACATGCAGTGTTTCCTTGATTGAATTAGCTCTCACACCAATATTTGCGTCTAGAGCCTTTGCATTGAGGGCTATCTGAAAACGGCTGTGGCGCTGAAGTTGCCTGTGAATGTGGAGTTGGTGGCATGTGAAACCCGCATGTGGAGCATTCGTTTGTGTGGGATGCTCTACCAGGTTCATTTCCGTCCTAGCCATACAAAGGGCACTAAGCATAGAGTGTGAAAACTGAGTTTCCTTGAGAGCTGCTTGGAAGCCTGATGGTGTGTGACGTTAGTGAGCCAAATGGAGTTGTTCTCCACAAGAACCACTCGGCTGATCCTTCTTCAATATGCCCTTCACCAACATGCAGTGTTTCCTTGATTGAATTAGCTCTCACACCAATATTTGCGTCTAGAGCCTTTGCATTGAGGGCTATCTGAAAACGGCTGTGGCGCTGAAGTTGCCTGTGAATGTGGAGTTGGTAGCATGTGAAACCCGCATGTGGAGCATTCGTTTGTGTGCGATGCTCTACCAGGTTCATTCCTAGATAATGCACTCAAACGGCACTAAGCATAGAGTGTGAAAACTGAGTTTCCTTGAGAGCTGCTTGGAAGCCTGATGGTGTGTGAAGTTAGTGAGCCAAATGGAGTTGTTCTCCCACAAGAACCACTCGGCTGATCCTTCTTCAATATGCCCTTCACCAACATGCAGTGTTTCCTTGATTGAATTAGCTCTCACACCAATATTTGCGTCTAGAGCCTTTGCATTGAGGGCTATCTGAAAACGGCTGTGGCGCTGAAGTTGCCTGTGAATGTGGAGTTGGTGGCATGTGAAACCCGCATGTGGAGCATTCGTTTGTGTGGGATGCTGACCAAGCTTCATTTCAGTCCTAGGCACACTAAGAGCACTAAGCATAGAGTGTGAAAACTGAGTTTCCTTGAGAGCTGCTTGGAAGCCTGATGGTGTGTGAAGTTAGTGAGCCAAATGGAGTTGTTCTCCCACAAGAACCACTCGGCTGATCCTTCTTCAATATGCCCTTCACCAACATGCAGTGTTTCCTTGATTGAATTAGCTCTCACACCAATATTTGCGTCTAGAGCCTTTGCATTGAGGGCTATCTGAAAACGGCTGTGGCGTTGAAGTTGCCTGTGAATGTGGAGTTGGTGGCATGTGAAACCCGCATGTGGAGCATTCGTTTGTGTGGGATGCTGACCAAGCTTCATTTCAGTCCTAGGCACAAACTAAGAGCACTAAGCATAGAGTGTGAAAACTGAGTTTCCTTGAGAGCTTCTTGGAAGCCTGATGGTGTGTGAAGTTAGTGAGCCAAATGGAGTTGTTCTCCCACAAGAACCACTCGGCTGATCCTTCTTCAATATGCCCTTCACCAACATGCAGTGTTTCCTTGATTGAATTAGCTCTCACACCAATATTTGCGTCTAGAGCCTTTGCATTGAGGGCTATCTGAAAACGGCTGTGGCGCTGAAGTTGCCTGTGAATGTGGAGTTGGTGGCATGTGAAACCCGCATGTGGAGCATTCGTTTATGTGGGATGCTGACCAAGCTTCATTTCAATCCTAGGCACAAAAAGGGCACTAAGCATAGAGTGTGAAAACTGAGTTTCCTTGAGAGCTGCTTGGAAGCCTGATGGTGTGTGAAGTTAGTGAGCCAAATGGAGTTGTTCTCCCACAAGAACCACTCGGCTGATCCTTCTTCAATATGCCCTTCACCAACATGTAGTGTTTCCTTGATTGAATTAGCTCTCACACCAATATTTGCGTCTAGAGCCTTTGCATTTTGGGCTATCTGAAAACGGCTGTGGCGCTGAAGTTGCCTGTGAATGAGGAGTTGGTGGCATGTGAAACCCGCATGTGGAGCATTCGTTTGTGTGGGATGCTGACCAAACTTCATTTCAGTCCTAGGCACTCAAACGGCACTAAGCATAGAGTGTGAAAACTGAGTTTCCTTGAGAGCTGCTTGGAAGCCTGATGGTGTGTGAAGTTAGTGAGCCAAATGGAGTTGTTCTCCAACAAGAACCACTCGGCTGATCCTTCTTCAATATGCCCTTCACCAACATGCAGTGTTTCCTTGATTGAATTAGCTCTCACACCAATATTTGCGTCTAGAGCCTTTGCATTGAGGGCTATCTGAAAACGGCTGTGGCGCTGAAGTTGCCTGTGAATGTGGAGTTGGTGGCATGTGAAATCCGCATGTGGAGCATTCGTTTGTGTGGGATGCTGACCAAGCTTCATTTCAGTCCTAGGCACACTAAGAGCACTAAGCATAGAGTGTGAAAACTGAGTTTCCTTGAGAGCTGCTTGGAAGCCTGATGGTGTGTGAAGTTAGTGAGCCAAATGGAGTTGTTCTCCCACAAGAACCACTCGGCTGATCCTTCTTCAATATGCCCTTCACCAACATGCAGTGTTTCCTTGATTGAATTAGCTCTCACACCAATATTTGCGTCTAGAGCCTTTGCATTGAGGGCTATCTGAAAACGGCTGTGGCGCTGAAGTTGCCTGTGAATGTGGAGTTGGTGGCATGTGAAACCCGCATGTGGAGCATTCGTTTGTGTGGGATGCTGACCAAGATTCATTTCAATCCTAGGCACACTAAGAGCACTAAGCATAGAGTGTGAAAACTGAGTTTCCTTGAGAGCTGCTTGGAAGCCTGATGGTGTGTGAAGTTAGTGAGCCAAATGGAGTTGTTCTCCAACAAGAACCACTCGGCTGATCCTTTTTCAATATGCCCTTCACCAACATGCAGTGTTTCCTTGATTGAATTAGCTCTCACACCAATATTTGCGTCTAGAGCCTTTGCATTGAGGGCTATCTGAAAACGGCTGTGGCGCTGAAGTTGCCTGTGAATGAGGAGTTGGTGGCATGTGAAACCCGCATGTGGAGCATTCGTTTGTGTGGGATGCTGACCAAACTTCATTTCAGTCCTAGGCACTCAAATGGCACTAAGCATAGAGTGTGAAAACTGAGTTTCCTTGAGAGCTGCTTGGAAGCCTGATGGTGTGTGAAGTTAGTGAGCCAAATGGAGTTGTTCTCCCACAAGAACCACTCGGCTGATCCTTCTTCAATATGCCCTTCACCAACATGCAGTGTTTCCTTGATTGAATTAGCTCTCACACCAATATTTGCGTCTAGAGCCTTTGCATTGAGGGCTATCTGAAAACGGCTGTGGCGCTGAAGTTGCCTGTGAATGTGGAGTTGGTGGCATGTGAAACCCGCATGTGGAGCATTCGTTTGTGTGGGATGCTGACCAAGCTTCATTTCAGTCCTAGGCACTCAAACGGCACTAAGCATAGAGTGTGAAAACTGAGTTTCCTTGAGAGCTGCTTGGAAGCCTGATGGTGTGTGAAGTTAGTGAGCCAAATGGAGTTGTTCTCCCACAAGAACCACTCGGCTGATTCTTCTTCAATATGCCCTTCACCAACATGCAGTGTTTCCTTGATTGAATTAGCTCTCACACCAATATTTGCGTCTAGAGCCTTTGCATTGAGGGCTATCTGAAAACGGCTGTGGCGCTGAAGTTGCCTGTAAATGTGGAGTTGGTGGCATGTGAAACCCGCATGTGGAGCATTCGTTTGTGTGGGATGCTCTACCAGGTTCATTCCTAGATAATTCACTCAAAGGGCAATAAGCATAGAGTGTGAAAACTGAGTTTCCTTGAGAGCTGCTTGGAAGCCTGATGGTGTGTGAAGTTAGTGAGCCAAATGGAGTTGTTCTCCCACAAGAACCACTCGGCTGATCCTTCTTCAATATGCCCTTCACCAACATGCAGTGTTTCCTTGATTGAATTAGCTCTCACACCAATATTTGCATCTAGAGCCTTTGCATTGAGGGCTATCTGAAAACGGCTGTGGCGCTGAAGTTGCCTGTGAATGTGGAGTTGGTGGCATGTGAAACCCGCATGTGGAGCATTCGTTTATGTGGGATGCTGACCAAACTTCATTTCAGTCCTAGGCACAAAAGGGCACTAAGCATAGAGTGTGAAAACTGAGTTTCCTTGAGAGCTGCTTGGAAGCCTGATGGTGTGTGAAGTTAGTGAGCCAAATGGAGTTGTTCTCCAACAAGAACCACTCGGCTGATCCTTTTTCAATATGCCCTTCACCAACATGCAGTGTTTCCTTGATTGAATTAGCTCTCACACCAATATTTGCGTCTAGAGCCTTTGCATTGAGGGCTATCTGAAAACGGCTGTGGCGCTGAAGTTGCCTGTGAATGAGGAGTTGGTGGCATGTGAAACCCGCATGTGGAGCATTCGTTTGTGTGGGATGCTGACCAAACTTCATTTCAGTCCTAGGCACTCAAATGGCACTAAGCATAGAGTGTGAAAACTGAGTTTCCTTGAGAGCTGCTTGGAAGCCTGATGGTGTGTGAAGTTAGTGAGCCAAATGGAGTTGTTCTCCCACAAGAACCACTCGGCTGATCCTTCTTCAATATGCCCTTCACCAACATGCAGTGTTTCCTTGATTGAATTAGCTCTCACACCAATATTTGCGTCTAGAGCCTTTGCATTGAGGGCTATCTGAAAACGGCTGTGGCGCTGAAGTTGCCTGTGAATGTGGAGTTGGTGGCATGTGAAACCCGCATGTGGAGCATTCGTTTGTGTGGGATGCTGACCAAACTTCATTTCAGTCCTAGGCACTCAAACGGCACTAAGCATAGAGTGTGAAAACTGAGTTTCCTTGAGAGCTGCTTGGAAGCCTGATGGTGTGTGAAGTTAGTGAGCCAAATGGAGTTGTTCTCCCACAAGAACCACTCGGCTGATTCTTCTTCAATATGCCCTTCACCAACATGCAGTGTTTCCTTGATTGAATTAGCTCTCACACCAATATTTGCGTCTAGAGCCTTTGCATTGAGGGCTATCTGAAAACGGCTGTGGCGCTGAAGTTGCCTGTAAATGTGGAGTTGGTGGCATGTGAAACCCGCATGTGGAGCATTCGTTTGTGTGGGATGCTCTACCAGGTTCATTCCTAGATAATTCACTCAAAGGGCAATAAGCATAGAGTGTGAAAACTGAGTTTCCTTGAGAGCTGCTTGGAAGCCTGATGGTGTGTGAAGTTAGTGAGCCAAATGGAGTTGTTCTCCCACAAGAACCACTCGGCTGATCCTTCTTCAATATGCCCTTCACCAACATGCAGTGTTTCCTTGATTGAATTAGCTCTCACACCAATATTTGCATCTAGAGCCTTTGCATTGAGGGCTATCTGAAAACGGCTGTGGCGCTGAAGTTGCCTGTGAATGTGGAGTTGGTGGCATGTGAAACCCGCATGTGGAGCATTCGTTTATGTGGGATGCTGACCAAACTTCATTTCAGTCCTAGGCACAAAAAGGGCACTAAGCATAGAGTGTGAAAACTGAGTTTCCTTGAGAGCTGCTTGGAAGCCTGATGGTGTGTGAAGTTAGTGAGCCAAATGGAGTTGTTCTCCCACAAGAACCACTCGGCTGATCCTTCTTCAATATGCCCTTCACCAACATGCAGTGTTTCCTTGATTGAATTAGCTCTCACACCAATATTTGCGTCTAGAGCCTTTGCATTGAGGGCTATCTGAAAACGGCTGTGGCGCTGAAGTTGCCTGTGAATGTGGAGTTGGTGGCATGTGAAACCCGCATGTGGAGCATTCGTTTGTGTGGGATGCTGACCAAACTTCATTTCAGTCCTAGGCACTCAAACGGCACTAAGCATAGAGTGTGAAAACTGAGTTTCCTTGAGAGCTGCTTGGAAGCCTGATGGTGTGTGAAGTTAGTGAGCCAAATGGAGTTGTTCTCCAACAAGAACCACTCGGCTGATCCTTCTTCAATATGCCCTTCACCAACATGCAGTGTTTCCTTGATTGAATTAGCTCTCACACCAATATTTGCGTCTAGAGCCTTTGCATTGAGGGCTATCTGAAAACGGCTGTGGCGCTGAAGTTGCCTGTGAATGTGGAGTTGGTGGCATGTGAAACCCGCATGTGGAGCATTCGTTTGTGTGGGATGCTGACCAAGCTTCATTTCAGTCCTAGGCCCTCAAACGGCACTAAGCATAGAGTGTGAAAACTGAGTTTCCTTGAGAGCTGCTTGGAAGCCTGATGGTGTGTGAAGTTAGTGAGCCAAATGGAGTTGTTCTCCCACAAGAACCACTCGGCTGATTCTTCTTCAATATGCCCTTCACCAACATGCAGTGTTTCCTTGATTGAATTAGCTCTCACACCAATATTTGCGTCTAGAGCCTTTGCATTGAGGGCTATCTGAAAACGGCTGTGGCGCTGAAGTTGCCTGTAAATGTGGAGTTGGTGGCATGTGAAACCCGCATGTGGAGCATTCGTTTGTGTGGGATGCTCTACCAGGTTCATTCCTAGATAATGCACTCAAAGGGCACTAAGCATAGAGTGTGAAAACTGAGTTTCCTTGAGAGCTGCTTGGAAGCCTGATGGTGTGTGAAGTTAGTGAGCCAAATGGAGTTGTTCTCCCACAAGAACCACTCGGCTGATCCTTCTTCAATATGCCCTTCACCAACATGCAGTGTTTCCTTGATTGAATTAGCTCTCACACCAATATTTGCGTCTAGAGCCTTTGCATTGAGGGCTATCTGAAAACGGCTGTGGCGCTGAAGTTGCCTGTGAATGTGGAGTTGGTGGCATGTGAAACCCGCATGTGGAGCATTCGTTTGTGTGGGATGCTCTACCAGGTTCATTTCAGTCTTGGCCATAGAAAGGGCACTAAGCATAGATTGTGAAAACTGAGTTTCCTTGAGAGCTGCTTGGAAGCCTGATGGTGTGTGAAGTTAGTGAGCCAAATGGAGTTGTTCTCCCACAAGAACCACTCGGCTGATCCTTCTTCAATATGCCCTTCACCAACATGCAGTGTTTCCTTGATTGAATTAGCTCTCACACCAATATTTGCATCTAGAGCCTTTGCATTGAGGGCTATCTGAAAACGGCTGTGGCGCTGAAGTTGCCTGTGAATGTGGAGTTGGTGGCATGTGAAACCCGCATGTGGAGCATTCGTTTATGTGGGATGCTGACCAAACTTCATTTCAGTCCTAGGCACAAAAAGGGCACTAAGCATAGAGTGTGAAAACTGAGTTTCCTTGAGAGCTGCTTGGAAGCCTGATGGTGTGTGAAGTTAGTGAGCCAAATGGAGTTGTTCTCCCACAAGAACCACTCGGCTGATCCTTCTTCAATATGCCCTTCACCAACATGCAGTGTTTCCTTGATTGAATTAGCTCTCACACCAATATTTGCGTCTAGAGCCTTTGCATTGAGGGCTATCTGAAAACGGCTGTGGCGCTGAAGTTGCCTGTGAATGTGGAGTTGGTGGCATGTGAAACCCGCATGTGCAGCATTCGTTTGTGTGGGATGCTGACCAAGCTTCATTTCAGTCCTAGGCACTCAAACGGCACTAAGCATAGAGTGTGAAAACTGAGTTTCCTTGAGAGCTGCTTGGAAGCCTGATGTTGTGTGAAGTTAGTGAGCCAAATGGAGTTGTTCTCCAACAAGAACCACTCGGCTGATCCTTCTTCAATATGCCCTTCACCAACATGCAGTGTTTCCTTGATTGAATTAGCTCTCACACCAATATTTGCGTCTAGAGCCTTTGCATTGAGGGCTATCTGAAAACGGCTGTGGCGCTGAAGTTGCCTGTGAATGAGGAGTTGGTGGCATGTGAAACCCGCATGTGGAGCATTCGTTTGTGTGGGATGCTGACCAAACTTCATTTCAGTCCTAGGCACTCAAACGGCACTAAGCATAGAGTGTGAAAACTGAGTTTCCTTGAGAGCTGCTTGGAAGCCTGATGGTGTGTGAAGTTAGTGAGCCAAATGGAGTTGTTCTCCCACAAGAACCACTCGGCTGATCCTTCTTCAATATGCCCTTCACCAACATGCAGTGTTTCCTTGATTGAATTAGCTCTCACACCAATATTTGCGTCTAGAGCCTTTGCATTGAGAGCTATCTGAAAACGGCTGTGGCGCTGAAGTTGCCTGTGAATGTGGAGTTGGTGGCATGTGAAACCCGCATGTGGAGCATTCGTTTGTGTGGGATGCTGACCAAGCTTCATTTCAGTCCTAGGCACTCAAACGGCACTAAGCATAGAGTGTGAAAACTGAGTTTCCTTGAGAGCTGCTTGGAAGCCTGATGGTGTGTGAAGTTAGTGAGCCAAATGGAGTTGTTCTCCCACAAGAACCACTCGGCTGATTCTTCTTCAATATGCCCTTCACCAACATGCAGTGTTTCCTTGATTGAATTAGCTCTCACACCAATATTTGCGTCTAGAGCCTTTGCATTGAGGGCTATCTGAAAACGGCTGTGGCGCTGAAGTTGCCTGTAAATGTGGAGTTGGTGGCATGTGAAACCCGCATGTGGAGCATTCGTTTGTGTGGGATGCTCTACCAGGTTCATTCCTAGATAATTCACTCAAAGGGCAATAAGCATAGAGTGTGAAAACTGAGTTTCCTTGAGAGCTGCTTGGAAGCCTGATGGTGTGTGAAGTTAGTGAGCCAAATGGAGTTGTTCTCCCACAAGAACCACTCGGCTGATCCTTCTTCAATATGCCCTTCCCCAACATGCAGTGTTTCCTTGATTGAATTAGCTCTCACACCAATATTTGCGTCTAGAGCCTTTGCATTGAGGGCTATCTGAAAACGGCTGTGGCGCTGAAGTTGCCTGTGAATGTGGAGTTGGTGGCATGTGAAACCCGCATGTGGAGCATTCGTTTGTGTGGGATGCTCTACCAGGTTCATTTCAGTCTTGGCCATAGAAAGGGCACTAAGCATAGATTGTGAAAACTGAGTTTCCTTGAGAGCTGCTTGGAAGCCTGATGGTGTGTGAAGTTAGTGAGCCAAATGGAGTTGTTCTCCCACAAGAACCACTCGGCTGATCCTTCTTCAATATGCCCTTCACCAACATGCAGTGTTTCCTTGATTGAATTAGCTCTCACACCAATATTTGCATCTAGAGCCTTTGCATTGAGGGCTATCTGAAAACGGCTGTGGCGCTGAAGTTGCCTGTGAATGTGGAGTTGGTGGCATGTGAAACCCGCATGTGGAGCATTCGTTTGTGTGGGATGCTCTACCAGGTTCATTTCTGTCCTAGCCATACAAAGGGCACTAAGCATAGAGTGTGAAAACTGAGTTTCCTTGAGAGCTGCTTGGAAGCCTGATGGTGTGTGAAGTTAGTGAGCCAAATGGAGTTGTTCTCCCACAAGAACCACTCGGCTGATCCTTCTTCAATATGCCCTTCACCAACATGCAGTGTTTCCTTGATTGAATTAGCTCTCACACCAATATTTGCGTCTAGAGCCTTTGCATTGAGGGCTATCTGAAAACGGCTGTGGCGCTGAAGTTGCCTGTGAATGTGGAGTTGGTGGCATGTGAAACCCGCATGTGCAGCATTCGTTTGTGTGGGATGCTGACCAAGCTTCATTTCAGTCCTAGGCCCTCAAACGGCACTAAGCATAGAGTGTGAAAACTGAGTTTCCTTGAGAGCTGCTTGGAAGCCTGATGTTGTGTGAAGTTAGTGAGCCAAATGGAGTTGTTCTCCAACAAGAACCACTCGGCTGATCCTTCTTCAATATGCCCTTCACCAACATGCAGTGTTTCCTTGATTGAATTAGCTCTCACACCAATATTTGCGTCTAGAGCCTTTGCATTGAGGGCTATCTGAAAACGGCTGTGGCGCTGAAGTTGCCTGTGAATGAGGAGTTTGTGGCATGTGAAACCCGCATGTGGAGCATTCGTTTGTGTGGGATGCTGACCAAGCTTCATTTCAGTCCTAGGCACTCAAACGGCACTAAGCATAGAGTGTGAAAACTGAGTTTCCTTGAGAGCTGCTTGGAAGCCTGATGGTGTGTGAAGTTAGTGAGCCAAATGGAGTTGTTCTCCCACAAGAACCACTCGGCTGATCCTTCTTCAATATGCCCTTCACCAACATGCAGTGTTTCCTTGATTGAATTAGCTCTCACACCAATATTTGCGTCAAGAGCCTTTGCATTGAGGGCTATCTGAAAACGGCTGTGGCGCTGAAGTTGCCTGTGAATGTGGAGTTGGTGGCATGTGAAACCCGCATGTGGAGCATTCGTTTGTGTGGGATGCTCTACCAGGTTCATTTCAGTCTTAGCCATAGAAAGGGCACTAAGCATAGAGTGTGAAAACTGAGTTTCCTTGAGAGCTGCTTGGAAGCCTGATGGTGTGTGAAGTTAGTGAGCCAAATGGAGTTGTTCTCCCACAAGAACCACTCGGCTGATCCTTCTTCAATATGCCCTTCACCAACATGCAGTGTTTCCTTGATTGAATTAGCTCTCACACCAATATTTGCGTCTAGAGCCTTTGCATTGAGGGCTATCTGAAAACGGCTGTGGCGCTGAAGTTGCCTGTGAATGTGGAGTTGGTGGCATGTGAAACCCGCATGTGCAGCATTCGTTTGTGTGGGATGCTGACCAAGCTTCATTTCAGTCCTAGGCCCTCAAACGGCACTAAGCATAGAGTGTGAAAACTGAGTTTCCTTGAGAGCTGCTTGGAAGCCTGATGTTGTGTGAAGTTAGTGAGCCAAATGGAGTTGTTCTCCAACAAGAACCACTCGGCTGATCCTTCTTCAATATGCCCTTCACCAACATGCAGTGTTTCCTTGATTGAATTAGCTCTCACACCAATATTTGCGTCTAGAGCCTTTGCATTGAGGGCTATCTGAAAACGGCTGTGGCGCTGAAGTTGCCTGTGAATGAGGAGTTGGTGGCATGTGAAACCCGCAAGTGGAGCATTCGTTTGTGTGGGATGCTGACCAAACTTCATTTCAGTCCTAGGCACTCAAACGGCACTAAGCATAGAGTGTGAAAACTGAGTTTCCTTGAGAGCTGCTTGGAAGCCTGATGGTGTGTGAAGTTAGTGAGCCAAATGGAGTTGTTCTCCCACAAGAACCACTCGGCTGATCCTTCTTCAATATGCCCTTCACCAACATGCAGTGTTTCCTTGATTGAATTAGCTCTCACACCAATATTTGCGTCTAGAGCCTTTGCATTGAGGGCTATCTGAAAACGGCTGTGGCGCTGAAGTTGCCTGTGAATGTGGAGTTGGTGGCATGTGAAACCCGCATGTGGAGCATTCGTTTGTGTGGGATGCTGACCAAGCTTCATTTCAGTCCTAGGCACTCAAACGGCACTAAGCATAGAGTGTGAAAACTGAGTTTCCTTGAGAGCTGCTTGGAAGCCTGATGGTGTGTGAAGTTAGTGAGCCAAATGGAGTTGTTCTCCCACAAGAACCACTCGGCTGATCCTTCTTCAATATGCCCTTCACCAACATGCAGTGTTTCCTTGATTGAATTAGCTCTCACACCAATATTTGCATCTAGAGCCTTTGCATTGAGGGCTATCTGAAAACGGCTGTGGCGCTGAAGTTGCCTGTGAATGTGGATTGGTGGCATGTGAAACCCGCATGTGGAGCATTCGTTTATGTGGGATGCTGACCAAACTTCATTTCAGTCCTAGGCACAAAAAGGGCACTAAGCATAGAGTGTGAAAACTGAGTTTCCTTGAGAGCTGCTTGGAAGCCTGATGGTGTGTGAAGTTAGTGAGCCAAATGGAGTTGTTCTCCCACAAGAACCACTCGGCTGATCCTTCTTCAATATGCCCTTCACCAACATGCAGTGTTTCCTTGATTGAATTAGCTCTCACACCAATATTTGCGTCTAGAGCCTTTGCATTGAGGGCTATCTGAAAACGGCTGTGGCGCTGAAGTTGCCTGTGAATGTGGAGTTGGTGGCATGTGAAACCCGCATGTGCAGCATTCGTTTGTGTGGGATGCTGACCAAGCTTCATTTCAGTCCTAGGCACTCAAGCGGCACTAAGCATAGAGTGTGAAAACTGAGTTTCCTTGAGAGCTGCTTGGAAGCCTGATGGTGTGTGAAGTTAGTGAGCCAAATGGAGTTGTTCTCCCACAAGAACCACTCGGCTGATCCTTCTTCAATATGCCCTTCACCAACATGCAGTGTTTCCTTGATTGAATTAGCTCTCACACCAATATTTGCGTCTAGAGCCTTTGCATTGAGGGCTATCTGAAAACGGCTGTGGCGCTGAAGTTGCCTGTGAATGTGGAGTTGGTGGCATGTGAAACCCGCATGTGGAGCATTCGTTTATGTGGGATGCTCTCCAAGCTTCATTTCAGTCCTAGGCACTCAAACGGCACTAAGCATAGAGTGTGAAAACTGAGTTTCCTTGAGAGCTGCTTGGAAGCCTGATGGTGTGTGAAGTTAGTGAGCCAAATGGAGTTGTTCTCCCACAAGAACCACTCGGCTGATCCTTCTTCAATATGCCCTTCACCAACATGTAGTGTTTCCTTGATTGAATTAGCTCTCACACCAATATTTGTGTCTAGAGCCTTTGCATTGAGGGCTATCTGAAAACGGCTGTGGCGCTGAAGTTGCCTGTGAATGTGGAGTTGGTGGCATGTGAAACCCGCATGTGCAGCATTCGTTTGTGTGGGATGCTGACCAAGCTTCATTTCAGTCCTAGGCACTCAAGCGGCACTAAGCATAGAGTGTGAAAACTGAGTTTCCTTGAGAGCTGCTTGGAAGCCTGATGGTGTGTGAAGTTAGTGAGCCAAATGGAGTTGTTCTCCCACAAGAACCACTCGGCTGATCCTTCTTCAATATGCCCTTCACCAACATGCAGTGTTTCCTTGATTGAATTAGCTCTCACACCAATATTTGCGTCTAGAGCCTTTGCATTGAGGGCTATCTGAAAACGGCTGTGGCGCTGAAGTTGCCTGTGAATGTGGAGTTGGTGGCATGTGAAACCCGCATGTGGAGCATTCGTTTGTGTGGGATGCTCTACCAGGTTCATTTCACTGCTAGCCATACAAAGGGCACTAAGCATAGAGTGTGAAAACTGAGTTTCCTTGAGAGCTGCTTGGAAGCCTGATGGTGTGTGAAGTTAGTGAGCCAAATGGAGTTGTTCTCCCACAAGAACCACTCGGCTGATCCTTCTTCAATATGCCCTTCACCAACATGCAGTGTTTCCTTGATTGAATTAGCTCTCACACCAATATTTGCGTCTAGAGCCTTTGCATTGAGGGCTATCTGAAAACGGCTGTGGCGCTGAAGTTGCCTGTGAATGTGGAGTTGGTGGCATGTGAAACCCGCATGTGGAGCATTCGTTTGTGTGGAATGCTCTACCACGTTCATTCCTAGATAATGCACTCAAAGGGCACTAAGCATAGAGTGTGAAAACTGAGTTTCCTTGAGAGCTGCTTGGAAGCCTGATGGTGTGTGAAGTTAGTGAGCCAAATGGAGTTGTTCTCCCACAAGAACCACTCGGCTGATCCTTCTTCAATATGCCCTTCACCAACATGCAGTGTTTCCTTGATTGAATTAGCTCTCACACCAATATTTGCGTCTAGAGCCTTTGCATTGAGGGCTATCTGAAAACGGCTGTGGCGCTGAAGTTGCCTGTGAATGTGGAGTTGGTGGCATGTGAAACCCGCATGTGGAGCATTCGTTTGTGTGGGATGCTGACCAAGTTCATTTCAGTCCTAGGCACTCAAGCGGCACTAAGCATAGAGTGTGAAAACTGAGTTTCCTTGAGAGCTGCTTGGAAGCCTGATGGTGTGTGAAGTTAGTGAGCCAAATGGAGTTGTTCTCCCACAAGAACCACTCGGCTGATCCTTCTTCAATATGCCCTTCACCAACATGTAGTGTTTCCTTGATTGAATTAGCTCTCACACCAATATTTGCGTCTAGAGCCTTTGCATTGAGGGCTATCTGAAAACGGCTGTGGCGCTGAAGTTGCCTGTGAATGAGGAGTTGGTGGCATGTGAAACCCGCATGTGGAGCATTCGTTTGTGTGGGATGCTGACCAAACTTCATTTCAGTCCTAGGCACTCAAACGGCACTAAGCATAGAGTGTGAAAACTGAGTTTCCTTGAGAGCTGCTTGGAAGCCTGATGGTGTGTGAAGTTAGTGAGCCAAATGGAGTTGTTCTCCCACAAGAACCACTCGGCTGATCCTTCTTCAATATGCCCTTCACCAACATGCAGTGTTTCCTTGATTGAATTAGCTCTCACACCAATATTTGCGTCTAGAGCCTTTGCATTGAGGGCTATCTGAAAACGGCTGTGGCGCTGAAGTTGCCTGTGAATGTGGAGTTGGTGGCATGTGAAACCCGCATGTGCAGCATTCGTTTGTGTGGGATGCTGACCAAGCTTCATTTCAGTCCTAGGCCCTCAAACGGCACTAAGCATAGAGTGTGAAAACTGAGTTTCCTTGAGAGCTGCTTGGAAGCCTGATGTTGTGTGAAGTTAGTGAGCCAAATGGAGTTGTTCTCCAACAAGAACCACTCGGCTGATCCTTCTTCAATATGCCCTTCACCAACATGCAGTGTTTCCTTGATTGAATTAGCTCTCACACCAATATTTGCGTCTAGAGCCTTTGCATTGAGGGCTATCTGAAAACGGCTGTGGCGCTGAAGTTGCCTGTGAATGTGGAGTTGGTGGCATGTGAAACCCGCATGTGGAGCATTCGTTTGTGTGGGATGCTCTACCAGGTTCATTTCAGTCTTAGCCATAGAAAGGGCACTAAGCATAGAGTGTGAAAACTGAGTTTCCTTGAGAGCTGCTTGGAAGCCTGATGGTGTGTGAAGTTAGTGAGCCAAATGGAGTTGTTCTCCCACAAGAACCACTCGGCTGATCCTTCTTCAATATGCCCTTCACCAACATGCAGTGTTTCCTTGATTGAATTAGCTCTCACACCAATATTTGCGTCTAGAGCCTTTGCATTGAGGGCTATCTGAAAACGGCTGTGGCGCTGAAGTTGCCTGTGAATGTGGAGTTGGTGGCATGTGAAACCCGCATGTGGAGCATTCGTTTATGTGGGATGCTCTCCAAGCTTCATTTCAGTCCTAGGCACTCAAAGGGCACTAAGCATAGAGTGTGAAAACTGAGTTTCCTTGAGAGCTGCTTGGAAGCCTGATGGTGTGTGAAGTTAGTGAGCCAAATGGAGTTGTTCTCCCACAAGAACCACTCGGCTGATCCTTCTTCAATATGCCCTTCACCAACATGCAGTGTTTCCTTGATTGAATTAGCTCTCACACCAATATTTGTGTCTAGAGCCTTTGCATTGAGGGCTATCTGAAAACGGCTGTGGCGCTGAAGTTGCCTGTGAATGTGGAGTTGGTGGCATGTGAAACCCGCATGTGCAGCATTCGTTTGTGTGGGATGCTGACCAAGCTTCATTTCAGTCCTAGGCACTCAAGCGGCACTAAGCATAGAGTGTGAAAACTGAGTTTCCTTGAGAGCTGCTTGGAAGCCTGATGGTGTGTGAAGTTAGTGAGCCAAATGGAGTTGTTCTCCCACAAGAACCACTCGGCTGATCCTTCTTCAATATGCCCTTCACCAACATGCAGTGTTTCCTTGATTGAATTAGCTCTCACACCAATATTTGCGTCTAGAGCCTTTGCATTGAGGGCTATCTGAAAACGGCTGTGGCGCTGAAGTTGCCTGTGAATGTGGAGTTGGTGGCATGTGAAACCCGCATGTGGAGCATTCGTTTGTGTGGGATGCTCTACCAGGTTCATTTCACTGCTAGCCATACAAAGGGCACTAAGCATAGAGTGTGAAAACTGAGTTTCCTTGAGAGCTGCTTGGAAGCCTGATGGTGTGTGAAGTTAGTGAGCCAAAAGGAGTTGTTCTCCCACAAGAACCACTCTGCTGATCCTTCTTCAATATGCCCTTCACCAACATGCAGTGTTTCCTTGATTGAATTAGCTCTCACACCAATATTTGCGTCTAGAGCCTTTGCATTGAGGGCTATCTGAAAACGGCTGTGGCGCTGAAGTTGCCTGTGAATGTGGAGTTGGTGGCATGTGAAACCCGCATGTGGAGCATTCGTTTGTGTGGAATGCTCTACCACGTTCATTACTAGATAATGCACTCAAAGGGCACTAAGCATAGAGTGTGAAAACTGAGTTTCCTTGAGAGCTGCTTGGAAGCCTGATGGTGTGTGAAGTTAGTGAGCCAAATGGAGTTGTTCTCCCACAAGAACCACTCGGCTGATCCTTCTTCAATATGCCCTTCACCAACATGCAGTGTTTCCTTGATTGAATTAGCTCTCACACCAATATTTGCGTCTAGAGCCTTTGCATTGAGGGCTATCTGAAAACGGCTGTGGCGCTGAAGTTGCCTGTGAATGTGGAGTTGGTGGCATGTGAAACCCGCATGTGGAGCATTCGTTTGTGTGGGATGCTGACCAAGCTTCATTTCAGTCCTAGGCACACTAAGAGCACTAAGCATAGAGTGTGAAAACTGAGTTTCCTTGAGAGCTGCTTGGAAGCCTGATGGTGTGTGAAGTTAGTGAGCCAAATGGAGTTGTTCTCCCACAAGAACCACTCGGCTGATCCTTCTTCAATATGCCCTTCACCAACATGTAGTGTTTCCTTGATTGAATTAGCTCTCACACCAATATTTGCGTCTAGAGCCTTTGCATTGAGGGCTATCTGAAAACGGCTGTGGCGCTGAAGTTGCCTGTGAATGAGGAGTTGGTGGCATGTGAAACCCGCATGTGGAGCATTCGTTTGTGTGGGATGCTGACCAAACTTCATTTCAGTCCTAGGCACTCAAACGGCACTAAGCATAGAGTGTGAAAACTGAGTTTCCTTGAGAGCTGCTTGGAAGCCTGATGGTGTGTGAAGTTAGTGAGCCAAATGGAGTTGTTCTCCAACAAGAACCACTCGGCTGATCCTTCTTCAATATGCCCTTCACCAACATGCAGTGTTTCCTTGATTGAATTAGCTCTCACACCAATATTTGCGTCTAGAGCCTTTGCATTGAGGGCTATCTGAAAACGGCTGTGGCGCTGAAGTTGCCTGTGAATGTGGAGTTGGTGGCATGTGAAACCCGCATGTGGAGCATTCGTTTGTGTGGGATGCTGACCAAGCTTCATTTCAGTCCTAGGCCCTCAAACGGCACTAAGCATAGAGTGTGAAAACTGAGTTTCCTTGAGAGCTGCTTGGAAGCCTGATGGTGTGTGAAGTTAGTGAGCCAAATGGAGTTGTTCTCCCACAAGAACCACTCGGCTGATTCTTCTTCAATATGCCCTTCACCAACATGCAGTGTTTCCTTGATTGAATTAGCTCTCACACAAATATTTGCGTCTAGAGCCTTTGCATTGAGGGCTATCTGAAAACGGCTGTGGCGCTGAAGTTGCCTGTAAATGTGGAGTTGGTGGCATGTGAAACCCGCATGTGGAGCATTCGTTTGTGTGGGATGCTCTACCAGGTTCATTCCTAGATAATTCACTCAAAGGGCAATAAGCATAGAGTGTGAAAACTGAGTTTCCTTGAGAGCTGCTTGGAAGCCTGATGGTGTGTGAAGTTAGTGAGCCAAATGGAGTTGTTCTCCCACAAGAACCACTCGGCTGATCCTTCTTCAATATGCCCTTCACCAACATGCAGTGTTTCCTTGATTGAATTAGCTCTCACACCAATATTTGCATCTAGAGCCTTTGCATTGAGGGCTATCTGAAAACGGCTGTGGCGCTGAAGTTGCCTGTGAATGTGGAGTTGGTGGCATGTGAAACCCGCATGTGGAGCATTCGTTTATGTGGGATGCTCTCCAAGCTTCAATTCAGTCCTAGGCACTCAAAGGGCACTAAGCATAGAGTGTGAAAACTGAGTTTCCTTGAGAGCTGCTTGGAAGCCTGATGGTGTGTGAAGTTAGTGAGCCAAATGGAGTTGTTCTCCCACAAGAACCACTCGGCTGATCCTTCTTCAATATGCCCTTCACCAACATGCAGTGTTTCCTTGATTGAATTAGCTCTCACACCAATATTTGCGTCTAGAGCCTTTGCATTGAGGGCTATCTGAAAACGGCTGTGGCGCTGAAGTTGCCTGTGAATGTGGAGTTGGTGGCATGTGAAACCCGCATGTGCAGCATTCGTTTGTGTGGGATGCTGACCAAGCTTCATTTCAGTCCTAGGCACACTAAGAGCACTAAGCATAGAGTGTGAAAACTGAGTTTCCTTGAGAGCTGCTTGGAAGCCTGATGTTGTGTGAAGTTAGTGAGCCAAATGGAGTTGTTCTCCCACAAGAACCACTCGGCTGATCCTTCTTCAATATGCCCTTCACCAACATGCAGTGTTTCCTTGATTGAATTAGCTCTCACACCAATATTTGCGTCTAGAGCCTTTGCATTGAGGGCTATCTGAAAACGGCTGTGGCGCTGAAGTTGCCTGTGAATGAGGAGTTGGTGGCATGTGAAACCCGCATGTGGAGCATTCGTTTGTGTGGGATGCTGACCAAACTTCATTTCAGTCCTAGGCACTCAAACGGCACTAAGCATAGAGTGTGAAAACTGAGTTTCCTTGAGAGCTGCTTGGAAGCCTGATGGTGTGTGAAGTTAGTGAGCCAAATGGAGTTGTTCTCCCACAAGAACCACTCGGCTGATCCTTCTTCAATATGCCCTTCACCAACATGCAGTGTTTCCTTGATTGAATTAGCTCTCACACCAATATTTGCGTCTAGAGCCTTTGCATTGAGGGCTATCTGAAAACGGCTGTGGCGCTGAAGTTGCCTGTGAATGTGGAGTTGGTGGCATGTGAAACCCGCATGTGGAGCATTCGTTTGTGTGGGATGCTCTACCAGGTTCATTTCAGTCTTAGCCATTAAAAGGGCACTAAGCATAGAGTGTGAAAACTGAGTTTCCTTGAGAGCTGCTTGGAAGCCTGATGGTGTGTGAAGTTAGTGAGCCAAATGGAGTTGTTCTCCCACAAGAACCACTCGGCTGATCCTTCTTCAATATGCCCTTCACCAACATGCAGTGTTTCCTTGATTGAATTAGCTCTCACACCAATATTTGCGTCTAGAGCCTTTGCATTGAGGGCTATCTGAAAACGGCTGTGGCGCTGAAGTTGTCTGTGAATGTGGAGTTGGTGGCATGTGAAACCCGCATGTGGAGCATTCGTTTGTGTGGGATGCTGACCAAGCTTCATTTCAGTCCTAGGCCCTCAAACGGCACTAAGCATAGAGTGTGAAAACTGAGTTTCCTTGAGAGCTGCTTGGAAGCCTGATGGTGTGTGAAGTTAGTGAGCCAAATGGAGTTGTTCTCCCACAAGAACCACTCGGCTGATTCTTCTTCAATATGCCCTTCACCAACATGCAGTGTTTCCTTGATTGAATTAGCTCTCACACCAATATTTGCGTCTAGAGCCTTTGCATTGAGGGCTATCTGAAAACGGCTGTGGCGCTGAAGTTGCCTGTGAATGTGGAGTTGGTGGCATGTGAAACCCGCATGTGGAGCATTCGTTTGTGTGGGATGCTCTACCAGGTTCATTTCCGTCCTAGCCATACAAAGGGCACTAAGCATAGAGTGTGAAAACTGAGTTTCCTTGAGAGCTGCTTGGAAGCCTGATGGTGTGTGAAGTTAGTGAGCCAAATGGAGTTGTTCTCCCACAAGAACCACTCGGCTGATCCTTCTTCAATATGCCCTTCACCAACATGCAGTGTTTCCTTGATTGAATTAGCTCTCACACCAATATTTGCGTCTAGAGCCTTTGCATTGAGGGCTATCTGAAAACGGCTGTGGCGCTGAAGTTGCCTGTGAATGTGGAGTTGGTGGCATGTGAAACCCGCATGTGGAGCATTCGTTTATGTGGGATGCTGACCAAGCTTCATTTCAATCCTACCCACAAAAAGGGCACTAAGCATAGAGTGTGAAAACTGAGTTTCCTTGAGAGCTGCTTGGAAGCCTGATGGTGTGTGACGTTAGTGAGCCAAATGGAGTTGTTCTCCCACAAGAACCACTCGGCTGATCCTTCTTCAATATGCCCTTCACCAACATGTAGTGTTTCCTTGATTGAATTAGCTCTCACACCAATATTTGCGTCTAGAGCCTTTGCATTGAGGGCTATCTGAAAACGGCTGTGGCGCTGAAGTTGCCTGTGAATGAGGAGTTGGTGGCATGTGAAACCCGCATGTGGAGCATTCGTTTGTGTGGGATGCTGACCAAACTTCATTTCAGTCCTAGGCACTCAAACGGCACTAAGCATAGAGTGTGAAAACTGAGTTTCCTTGAGAGCTGCTTGGAAGCCTGATGGTGTGTGAAGTTAGTGAGCCAAATGGAGTTGTTCTCCCACAAGAACCACTCGGCTGATCCTTCTTCAATATGCCCTTCACCAACATGCAGTGTTTCCTTGATTGAATTAGCTCTCACACCAATATTTGCGTCTAGAGCCTTTGCATTGAGGGCTATCTGAAAACGGCTGTGGCGCTGAAGTTGCCTGTGAATGTGGAGTTGGTGGCATGTGAAACCCGCATGTGGAGCATTCGTTTGTGTGGGATGCTCTACCAGGTTCATTTCACTCATAGCCAAAGAAAGGTCACTAAGCATAGAGTTTGAAAACTGAGTTTCCTTGAGAGCTGCTTGGAAGCCTGATGGTGTGTGAAGTTAGTGAGCCAAATGGAGTTGTTCTCCCACAAGAACCACTCGGCTGATCCTTCTTCAATATGCCCTTCACCAACATGCAGTGTTTCCTTGATTGAATTAGCTCTCACACCAATATTTGCGTCTAGAGCCTTTGCATTGAGGGCTATCTGAAAACGGCTGTGGCGCTGAAGTTGCCTGTGAATGTGGAGTTGGTGGCATGTGAAACCCGCATGTGGAGCATTCGTTTGTGTGGGATGCTCTCCAAGCTTCATTTCAGTCCTAGGCACTCAAAGGGCACTAAGCATAGAGTGTGAAAACTGAGTTTCCTTGAGAGCTGCTTGGAAGCCTGATGGTGTGTGAAGTTAGTGAGCCAAATGGAGTTGTTCTCCCACAAGAACCACTCGGCTGATCCTTCTTCAATATGCCCTTCACCAACATGCAGTGTTTCCTTGATTGAATTAGCTCTCACACCAATATTTGCGTCTAGAGCCTTTGCATTGAGGGCTTTCTGAAAACGGCTGTGGCGCTGAAGTTGCCTGTGAATGTGGAGTTGGTGGCATGTGAAACCCGCATGTGGAGCATTCGTTTGTGTGGGATGCTCTACCAGGTTCATTTCAGTCTTGGCCATAGAAAGGGCACTAAGCATAGATTGTGAAAACTGAGTTTCCTTGAGAGCTGCTTGGAAGCCTGATGGTGTGTGAAGTTAGTGAGCCAAATGGAGTTGTTCTCCCACAAGAACCACTCGGCTGATCCTTCTTCAATATGCCCTTCACCAACATGCAGTGTTTCCTTGATTGAATTAGCTCTCACACCAATATTTGCATCTAGAGCCTTTGCATTGAGGGCTATCTGAAAACGGCTGTGGCGCTGAAGTTGCCTGTGAATGTGGAGTTGGTGGCATGTGAAACCCGCATGTGGAGCATTCGTTTATGTGGGATGCTCTCCAAGCTTCAATTCAGTCCTAGG